>NC_000070.6:108226234-108416234 GCF_000001635.26 Mus musculus
GGTGGATTACTGAGTTCGAGGCCAGCCTGGTCTACAAAGTGAGTTTCAGGACAGCAGGGACTATACAGAGAAAACCTGTCTCGAAAAACAAAAACAAACAAACAAACAAAAGAATGACACATACCTATAAGCCCAGGGTAAGGCAAGAATACTGTCATGAGCTAAAATCCAGCCTGGACTACTTAGTGACTTTGAAGCCAGCTTAGGCTCTGGTTATACATGATCTAAAAATAAACAGAAAATGTTACACCAGCAGGGCTTGGTGGCATGCAGCACCATACCCAGTTTGCTTTTTGTTAAGATAGCATCTCATATAAGCCAGGCTTGCCTCTCATTATGTAGCCAAGGAATCCCAGAATCTCCAGTCCTCCTGCTTCTACCTCCCCATTAAAAGGACTACAGTAGCTGGACAGTGGTGGTGCCTTTAATCCCAGCACTCAGGAGGCAGAGGTAGACAGATTTCTGAGTTCAAGGCAGCCTGGTCTACAGAGTGAGTTTCAGGACAGCCAGGGCTACACAGTCTCAGGAAACCCTGTCTGGGGGGAGGGGGGGAGAATTACAGTAATACATAACACACTCAGATTTTCATTTATTTACCTATTTTATTTATGTTTTTGTTTTCAAGACAGGGTTTCTCTGTGTAGTCCTGGCTGTCTTGGAACTCACTTTGTAGACCAGGCTGGCCTCAAACTCAGAAATCCGCCTGCTTCTGCCTTCCGAGCGCGGGGATTAAAAGGCATGTGCCACCACACCCGGTTTGCCCTTGCTGTTTTCAAACTCATTCTGTATACCAGGCTGGCCTTGAACTCTGGGATCTGTCTGCCTCTGCCTCCTGAGTACTGGGATTAAAGGCATGGATCCCCACTGCCTGGCTTGTTATTTGGGTTTCTGTTGTTTTGAGTCAGCGTCTCCCTATGTAGTTCAGGCTGTCCTGGACCTCAATATGACAGACCAAGCTTGCATTGAACTCAGAGAGCTGCCTGCCTCTTTCTCCCAAGTGCTGGAATTAAAAGCATATGCTAACATGCCTGGCATATTTTTATTTTTAATTATGTATATACATGTGTTTTTGCCTGGGGTATATGCATATAAGTGCAGGTGCCATAAGAGGTCAGAAGAGGGTTTGGACCACCTAAAGGTAGAATTGCAGACTCTCATGAATTGTCTGCAGAGGTGCTGAGAACAGAATTTATTTCTCTCCAAGAACAGCACAAACTTTTTTGTTGTTGCCTTCTAGACGTCTCACTGTGCAGCCCCAGCTAGTCTTCAATTCAATAAGTAGACGAGACTAACAACAAATTCATAAAGATCCAAAATAGTAGACATCCAGCCCAATGATGGTGGCACATACTTTAATCCCAGTACCTGGAAGACAGAGGCAGGCAGATATTTTGAGTTCGAAGCTAGCCTGGTGTATTAAAAATAAAATAAAATAAAATAAAAGGAAGAAAGAAAGAACGAAAGAAAGGAAAAAGAAAGGAAAGAAAAAGAGAAAGAACGAACAAGTACACATTCTTTTTTTAAACATTTTTTTAAAAGATTTATTTACTTATTATATGTAAATACACTGTAGCTGTTTTCAGACACACCAGAAGAGGACATCAGATCCCATTACAGATGGTTGTGAGCCACCATGTAGTTGCTGGGATTTGAACTCATGACCTTTAGAAGAACAGTCGGTGCTCTTAACCACTGAGCCATCTCTCCAGCCCCAAGTACACATTCTTAACTGTCGAGTTATTTCTCTCTCTAGCCAGAAACAGTTTTACATAGTACAAGAGGTCAGACCCGGACTATTTTTTAAACATTGTGTGTGTGTGTGTGTGTGTGTGTGTGTAGTGGAAGTCCCCATTTTTAAAAATTAATTTTCCCCTTCTACTGAATAGGTTCTGCTCATCAAACTCAGGCTTAAAGGCAAATGCCTTTACATGCTAAGCAGTCACACCAGCCCACCAACCAAGGATTTCTTGTACATAAGCAAATACTTTTTATCAACCGAGCTATATCCGCATCATCTATAATGAACATGCTTTAATAATTCAGTGGATTCTTTGGCTTGTCCTGGGTGCAGGCCTACTTGTCCCAGCTACTTGGGAAGCTGAGGAAGAGGGAATTACAAGTTCAGGGCCTGTCTTGAGTAGAGTGAGTTCAAAGCCAAATTGGACAACTTAGTAAGACTCCTGAGACAGTTTCTTTGTGTAGTCTTGGCTGTCCCGGAAGGAACTAGTTCTGTAGACCAGGCTGGTCTCAAACTCAAAGAGATGTGCCTGTCTCTACCTTAGTACTGGGATTATAGGCATGCACCACCACTACCTGGTATAAAAAACTTTTTTTTTCTTTCTTTTTTTTTTTTTCTTGATTTAGTGACAATTCTTTTTCAAGTCTCGATTTTAATGAGCATATGAGCTGTGTGTACAAAAGAAAGCTTTATGCCTGGATAAATCAAAATAGCTCCCCTCCAACATTTATGGGGTCTACAGCAAAGCTGAACATGAAGCTAAGAAACTGTTGTGTTCTTTCCTACAGTTGTCACAAATGTTGGCCCATAATGAGCAGGACAGTCAGCTAAGAACTTTGAATTCTCAAACTGCTTGGTCTCACAGTGGAAGGCAGTAGTAGCCCTGGTACCCAGCTCCAGGCCCCCAGTGTCTTCTCTCCTCTGGCTCTCTGTACACCCTCAGAGCCGATAGCCTGAAGTAGTGGATGCATCAGACTGAATAAAGCATTCCCTTCCACACACATGTAGAAAGGCCCAGGATGCATATTAAAACTTTTTTTTTCAAGACAGGGTTTCTCTGTGTAGCTCTGGCTGTCCTGGAACTCACTCTGTAGACCAGGCTGGCCTCGAACCCAGAAATCCGCCTGCCTCTGCCTCCCGAGTGCTGGGATTAAAGGCGTGCGCCACCACGCCCGGCTTAAAGTTCTTTCAAAGTAGGGTTTCAATAGCTAGCCCTGGTTGTCTCTGAACCTGATTTGTAGAAGAGGCTGGTCTCGAACTTAGAGGTTTGCCTGCCTCTGCCTCTGAAGTGCTGGGATTAAAGGTGTGTACCATCATCCAGCAGGAATTCTTTTTGGACTAACTGGACTTGTGTGGTCTTTGATCCCTGTAATAAGCACTGTGGACTATTGTGGAACATTGTTGAATACTATTATTTATTTCTCTCCATTAAAATTAAATTCCCTAAAAGGTCTTAGAGCATGTCTGATAATCCTTCTACCATTGGGTGATGAATGTAGACTTTTTTTTTTTTTTTTGAGATGGAAAGAGGTACCACTACATCACACAGGCCGGCTTTGGATTTGAGCCTCTTGTTTCAGTACTGGAGTTACAGTGTGTACTGACTGGCAAGCCTGGTTCTAGCATAACAGGAATGATGCTCTAGTAGACAGACTTTTGTAGATTTCTGAAAGTACAATGGATTTACTAAGGAATATGGAGCTTGACTTAAAACTAAATTTCAAAGTATCTGACGTGAAAGTAGACCACACTTTACATAAAATTTGTAACATTTATTTAGGCAAAAAAAAATCTCAATCTGTACATACAACATTAATACTTAAGTGATGTTCCATCTGAATATACAGCATGATTTACGTGCAGAATACTCCTGTTTACCAGGCCATAACTGGAATACCTTCAGCCCAGACAATCCAGAATTGTATCTGAAATGCACACACATTCAACTTTCTGATGGGTTTTGCATTTCTTGGAAAGAGTTAAATCCCATGAGAATTCAAGCAAAAGACAGCTTCTCATAATCATAAGTCCAGTCTTTCACAGAGGAATCCTAAACAACGGAGATTTCGTCACTAATTTAGTTACTTTTTTTTGGATTTTTCAGACATGATCTTTTATGTAGCCCAAGATGGCCTGGACCTCATTCAGTAGCTCAAGCCGGCCTCCCAACTCACAATCCTTCTGCTCTCTGCCTCTGAATGGAGATGTTAAACGTTGATTAAGTTTGGTATATTTACTTATCTATTTAATATGGAGCATGAGTGTACATGATGCACACATGGAGATAGAGGACAACTTGTGAGACTCAGTTCTCTCCTTCCACCATAGGGAATTGAACTCGGGCTTGGCAGCAAGCACCTTTACCTACTGAGCCATCTCACTGGCCCACAAGTCAGTGACTAAAAAAACGTGTCTACATATTATCTGAGAATTCAAATCTTCATGTAACATTGATTTTTTTTTTTTTTGAGGAAAAAAATGCTATAAAAGACTTCCCTTTATGAAAGTGTCTTAACTTTTCATTAATTAAAGAATATCTTGCTCTAAAGTTGATTAAAATAAGGCTAAAAGAGCCTGGTGTATTAGCATGTGCCTTTAATCCCAGCATTCGGGAGGCAGAGGCAGGGCTGGTCTACATAGCAAGTGCTAAGACAGCAAGAGCGACACACATTTGACTCATACACTTGAGTCTTACTCTGACTCAATAATGAACGAACAAAAAAAACTTAACTCAATTTTTTTCCATAAAGTAAATTCAAAGTCAAGTGTTTACCATTAATGAAGTAGATTTCTGATTTGCCACAAAATAATTTTGACAAATTTTAAAAAGCTATATATATTTCCCCCTAACCACCAAGACAGGGCTTCTCTGTGCAGCCCAGGCTGTCCTAGAACTCACTCTGTAGACCAGGCTGGCCTTTAACTCGAGAGGTCTGCCTGCTTCTGCTTCTGCCTCTGCCTCCTGAGTGCTGAAATTCAACCTTGCACCAGCACACTCAGCTACAATTATATTCTTGAGGCTGGATCATATTATGTTGCCCAGTCTCATTTTAAACTTGTGACTTACTTAAGTCCTCAAATGAGCCTCCTGCTTCAGTCGCCCCTGTATCTGGGAATGTAGGGGTGTAGCCCAAGATGGTGTAGAAGTCAGGGCCTCCCTGGCCCACTACTGGCACATTAGGGTCACAAGCATAAGCTACTAAACTGCTGGCATATTTTTACTTGTCACTGATCTGTCAGCTAGGCTGTGTCCTAAAGAGGCACCCTGTCAGCACAGTAGTAAGAAACTGCATTCAGTTTTGCATAATTAATTTTTTTAAAAAGTAGATCAGTGGAAAGGCGGGAGAAAGTTCTTTTTCTTAGGCTATTAGTCATCAGTGTCTTGGGTTAAGTCTTGGAAACAAACAACTGCATTTGCCATAGTGTGCCACATCATGCAAAGTCCATGAGATCCTAGGGAACACACGCCGTGATGAGCCTAAAAACCAATGCAAACTTCTCTACCATACTCTTATTCCTATCACTGGTGGGGTTTGCATCATTACTAAAATGAAAACTTTTGAGTAAACACTGAAAATTAAAACTGTGTCAACACATAGCAAATGACAAGGACTAAACATCCAATATCCATGAGATAAACGAGGTCATCTGAAGTCACTACACAGGGTTTATGAAGGAAAACAGTTTGCAAACCTCTTGGGAAGCAGTCTCAGAGCAGATCTGACCCAAACACTCTCTCAACATAAGTATGTAGGTAGAACTGGAGGAGCCCACATCAGCTAAGAGAAGGCACTTAATCTATGCCTTTAGCTTATTAACACTGTTTAAAACCCAATTAAAGTCCCACAGTAACCAACTGATAAAAATGTGCCATTGGAGAGGAGACAGATTGCAGGTTACCATTACAAAATGGCTCATTTCTGTCCCCTCTTCTCCTATTTTCAACTTTGAATATGGTTATATATTGTTCTGAGCTTGGGGGAGGAGGAGGATGCATTTTGAAACATGGAGCAAACCTGGCTTAGTGCATTCCCATAATCTCAGCACTCAGAGGTCTAAGGCCAGCATGGAATATATATCAAGATCCTATCTCAAAAAAGGCAAAAAGTATCTGGGGATAGTGGCCATGACTGTGATCCCAGCATGGCCTGGGGAGGCAGGCAGAGTAGCAAGTCATCCTCAGATACACAGTGAGCTTGAGACCAGCTTGGGCTACAAAAGAGCCTGTCTCACAGAACAAAGTCAAACAACCAAAAACTGAGCCAAATTTACTGTTCCTTAATTTATCCCAATTTGGCACATTAAATGTTTTCATCAGCACGTACCAAGGGGGGAACCTATGGTCAAAGAGCATCAAAGACAAACCAGTATTATCCTAACACACCTGTAATTTCAAACCACCACAACGAAGGGACTAAAAAGCTAAGCAAGGGGTGTGCTGAGGGACGTAGGCAGGATGGTTGAGAGTTTTAAGCTAGCTCTGATTCCATGAGACAAAGGAAAAAAGTCAAAAATTGACCAGAGACCAGCCTAAAAGGACTCATTAGTAAGAGAACTTTATTAAATGGATTTTTATGATTGGTGTTGTTTTGTTTTGGAGACAAGGTCTCTCTATATAGCCCTGGCTTCCTAGAGCTATGTAGACCAGACCTTGAACTCACAGAGATATATAGCTGCCTCTGCCTCCCAAGTGCTGGAATTAAAGGTGTGTGCCACCACCGCCCAGCCCCTATTCTTGATTTATGGTTTTATTGATAACTTAAAAAAGAAAACATTAAATATCATCTTTTCCTTTTCTGATAGTAGGAGTTGAAATCGGTGTGCTTCCCTCCAGTACTGAGCTGAGTTGCACTCTCAACCCAGAAGGAAAACAAACTTCAGAGTACAGAGACCATGGCAAAAACATATTCAGTACACAAAACCCAGATGCTTTGATATCTATATTTTGCTTTATTCGACTCCAGTCTTACAAAGTCTCATAATTCTGTTTCCTCTCTGGCAGGAACTGAACCTGGGTCCTTGTGCATGTGTTTCTTCCAGCAGATCCAAGTCTTGCTACTCCTGACCCTATGGCTGGTGTCTGAGCATACTGATGAGTTAGTTCAACAAGGCCATTCAGGTCAGTCTAAACTATGCCTGAAAGCACACCACTAGGCCAGTGGCTTTGGAAGTACCAACCAATTACAAATGGGAGGCCTGTAGAAGCTGGCTGGACATTCGTAATTTATAAATACACATATGTATTTACTACATTTTAGCTTTAATCCCAGCACTCTGGAAGCTCTGAGTTTGAGGCCAGCCTAGTTTACAGAGGGAGTTCTAGGACAGCCAGGACTACACAGAAAAACCCTGTCTGGAAAAACAAAAACAAACAAAACAAAGCAAGAGCTATCCCTTAGCCAGACATGGTAGCACATGTGTGGAATCCTACCACTCACTCAGGAATGTCAACTGAATGAGATCAATATAGACTACAGCCTTGGGTCTACACATGGTGAGACTCAAAAACAAAAATAAAACACGGGCACTAATAGCTTGATTTACTTGGGATACAATCTGTCACTTTGAGTTTGTGGGCTTTTGTTTTTAAGTTTTGTTTGTTTGTTTGTTTTGGGGCAATCTAGCCCTGACTGGCCTGGAGAATATAAATTGAATTGGTTTTGAGCCTTCATGTATCAGGTTATTCTCAATCACTCTGTAGACCTTTTGACCATTTCTGTCTGGTTCTGCTTCTCCAGATAGGATATCAGGTAACCAAACGTTGGTTCTGAATTTGCTACGCAGCTGCTAATACTGGGATTACAGGTGAACTCTACCACACCTGACTTATTTTTCTGAAACTTTGTAAAAGGTTAGCAATAGCCTATAGCACATGTACTTTGGTCATGACACTTGGAGCCAAAGTTCTCAACTATTTCACAAGTGTACTTTGTAAGCTTGGCAAATCAACACCACAAGCTTGCTAGTTATTGTAGACTACATCATATTATCAGAACTTTGTCTTAGACGTTAAAATTGAGGGGGAAATGTCAACAAAAAGCAAAAACTACTCCTTTGAAAGAATTTTCTTTTTTCCAAATGTGTTTAACTATGAAAAAGACATCTTTTGAGATGGAGGCTGCTGAGACAAGCATCACTAGGTAGCCCAGGCTAGTCTCAGAATGGCAATCTTGTCTCCAGTGGTGAATCTGAGCAACCATCTTGGGTAAAAATGTATCGTATAGCTCTTAAAATTCCTTGAACCAATGAAGTAAGAAATAAACCATAGTTTTATATGGCTTTTTGATAATTCTATGTGTCTGTTTTCTTTCAGTTTGATTCAGTATTTGTCCTTATAAAGGAAGCCTGAAACATTCAAGTCCAAGGAGTGTGACAGTAGTATGAAACATGAGTCAGACATGGTAAAAGCATACTAGCAATAAGCTTGCTGGTCACTCTTTATAGTCCAGGCTGGTTCAGAACTCATATTCCTCTCACCTTTGTCTTCTATGCACTAGGGTACAGGTGCACACTCAGATGCACAGCTTAATCTAGCTCCTTTCTAAACTGAAACATTCCTGACTTACTTTAAAACTACGGAAAACATTTGAGACATGTATGAATGTGGTCAGAAGAGATTTCAGATTAAACCTATTTACAAAACAAGATGTGAGCATCCTGGTTTGTTTTGAGATGGGCTCTTGCTGTCTAGTCCATGCTGGCCCTGAAAGCCACCTGTTCCTTAGTGTTTTGAATTAAGGGCAAGTGCCACCAAGACCCCCTTAAAATATTTGTTTTGTTTCGTGAGAAAGGGTCTTTCCCATGTAGCCCAGGCTGGCTTGCAACTCTGTGGTCTCCAACTGTAGTTCCTTCTGTCTCATCCTTGCTATTACTGGATTATAAATCTGAATTATTCCCAACTTAAAATTATAGTGGAATTTAAGTTTGTTGCTAACTTGCTGCCTCCCGGGTTCATAGGATGATAACTGATTCTTCATATATCAATTATCTTATAGGAAAGGCAACTGCCTAAAAACTAACCGATCAAAACCATTTCCTTTTATTCAGCCGACTCCACAGGTAGCCATCCAGCCGCAGCCGCAGCAGTAGCCCACTCTTCTCTTGAGCTTTTTCTAACATGAACACATAATGAGGATCCACTACATGTCACTCTAACCCAGGCTGGCCTCAAACTCACAGCACTACTCCTGCTCAGTTTCCTGAGTGTTGAGATTGCAGGCATGAGCCATTTATGCCTGACAGATACACATATTTGAACAGAAGAAACATTCAACTTTTTGTTGTGTGTGGTGCTGGGTATTCAATTCCTACATTCCAAGAACATACTCTACCACTGAGCCACACCCCAACTCAAGTTTAAATTTTTGCAACAAATTTTCTGTCAATTGTATTTTAACTAAGCAACTTAACTCTATTCCACTGAGTAAGTAGCAGAGGGACACCAGGAGAGCCTTTTCCATTTTCAGAGCTCTACCACAAAAGCAATTTCTAATTCCCTTCAACTCGGTCCTTTCACGGTCTTTCTTTTATGTTCCTTTGATTGCTACTCAGGCTCCTGACAGCAAGAAGCTTCTAGAAACACAACAGCTTTCATCACACAAAGAAGGGCATCATGGGAAGGCAACAGAGAATGGGTGCATTTTTACAGAGCAATATAAAATTACATCGAGGTGGAGCTGAAGTCAAGTCAGCAGCCTTGCTCACCTGCAAGGAAGCCTGCGGAAGAGTGCGTGCAGCTTACCGTGAAACTGTAGAATTTCAAGCACAAGTTAAGTTCAAACACTGAGAGAGAGATTCCCTAAGAGACAATATTGAAGGAAGACCTTTCTTGCCTCATAAGTTAAAAATCACAAAACAAATCAGACTGTTCACATGGGCAGTACTGTACATTACCAATTCCAAATGGATCACAGGACTCTTACCACAGACACCCCCCACCCCGCCCCAAACACCAGAGAGCACGCTAATCCAAAGGAACCAACCACAAAAATGCTTCCCGTTGTCTGTTCGTTACACAACTATCTATGGCTATCAATTCAGCCGGGCCTGGGGCTGCTTTTTACAGGGAGGGGGCCTTCCATGGCGCACAATGTGTTTCTCTAAACTGTCCAGAATGGCCACAGCAATCTGCTGGACATAGGGATCTGTCTGCTCGTGTTCTTTGATGTTATACAAATGCTGCAGTCCTCCTTCTTCAATCAGCATGCTGCAATACCTTGAAGCTAAAAGAAAAGAAAAATGTCTTAATGTTATTCCACAAACAAAACAAGTCTTCAGAGCTTAAAACAAAACTGCAAAAACACATCAAAGGCCATGCATGGTAGTGCATGAAGCAAATCCACACAGTAAGACCCTGCCTCCACAAAACAAAACAAACAACCCTTGAACCAGGTGTCTCTCATCATCTCCACTTTATTCCCTTGAATTCAGGAATCTTTTTAAAAAGGTGTTTTATATATGTATGTCTGTGTACCCCTTGCATACCAGAGCCCAGAAAAGGGTATCAAATCCCCTGGAACTGGATTTTTAGATGGTTAATCCTGAATTCGAATCCTAGAACCCACATATAAAAGCATGGCCATGTGTATCTGTAACCCAGCATTATGGGACAGAGAAACAAAGGTCTAGGAAGTCCTTGGACAGGAAACTTCTGGTTCAGTGGGAGTAAGGCATAAGGCAGTGGAGGAAGACTCCACTGGGCATCGACTGTGCCCACAAAGCCATACATACACCACATACACATATACACTAAAAAGTAAATGTACTTAAAAAAAATCATTGCAGACAGGGTCATGGCACATGCCTTTAATCCTAGCATTTGGGAGGCAAAGGCAAGTGGATCTCTGTCAGTTCAAGGCTAGCCTGATCTACACAGTGAGACTAATTTCAAACAAAACACCAAACTGTGCAATATATACTTAAAAATGACTTTCTGGATCCACATGCCTTTAATCTCAGCACTTAGGGTGGGGTTGGGGGCAGAGGTGGCAAATCTCTGAGTTCCAAGCCAACCTGGTCTACAGAGTGAGTTCCAGGCAGCCAGGGCTACACAGAAAAATCTTGTTTCAAAAAGCAAAAGAAACAAATAAAGGCTTTCTGGAGGCAGTAAAGAACATACCACATACCTGGCTCTAACTCCAGTTCCAGGAAATTTGATAGCATGTAAGTGGTGTACAGATACATACAGGCAAAACACCCATACTCATAAATTCTCTGTAGAGTTTATGGCCAGCCAGAGCTACATAGTGAGTTCTATACCAGCTTGCCAGAACTACATAAGAAAAACTCAACACTCTTTTACCTCCCCCCAAAATGACTTTCTGTAAAGGAGAACTGAAATGGAACCATAGTTCTACTTTTGGTACATACGATTCTTGCTGCAGACGTGCTGCATGGCCCAAACTGCCCACAGCTGGACTCCAGGAGTCGTAAAACAGCCAAGTAGTGGAAAGAATGGATTAAAGGACCTAGGGGTTCAAAAGAATCAAAGTCACATTTTATTTATACAAAGCATCATTTTCTAGGTAGTGATTCTTATAACTTTAAGAAAACACATGCCATTTCTAGACTGATATGAAGGAGCAACACACACCTTTACTTTGTCATGCCTATTTCAGAGACAATTACACTGAGATACACCTTGGTACACCAGAGGGATGTAAAAGACTGTATTAAGGGAAGGGAATGTGGATCTTTCAAAAGCTTTTTTTTTTTCTTTTTTGGTCTTCCCAACTTAAGACATCCGAAAAAAGTACATTTTAAAATCAGTCAGAAGCAGCCAGATGTGGTGGTGAGCATCTTTAACTGGGAGGCAGAGGCAGACGGATCTGAGAGGTTGAGGCCAGCCTGGTCTATGGGGTGAGTTCCAGGGTACCAGGGTGATGCAGAAAGCCCCTGTCTTAAAAATGGGGATGGGGAGGCAGAAGAAGTAAAGACTACAACATATTAATAAAGTGAACAACTCCCCAAGGAAATAGAACAATAAATAAATAAACAAATATGCACAAGGACCGCTGGGGCTGTAAGTTCCATAAAACACCACAGCCTGCACCACCTGAGACCCAGAGATCTCAAGAGGTCCCAGGGAAGCCAGCAAACCCCAAAGCAGTGCGTGATAAGAAACAATCAACAGGGATGACGGCTAGGAACACAAAGACTAAAAACCATGCACAGAATCAATCAAATAAGGACTTGCTCCCTAGCGGCTCTTCCAGAGGTCTTGGGTTCATTTCCCATCAACCACATGGGGGCTCACAACCATCTATAATGAGATCTGATACCCTCCAGTGGCATTCAGGTGTATATACAGACAGAACATTCATATAAATCAAAAAACAAAAACAAAAAAACGGTGCTGAGAAAACTGGATATCCACGTGAGAAAGAGTACATTCAGAGTCCTGAGACGCCTCAGTGTGGAAGTGGCTGCACCAAGCCTGGTAACGCGTTTGTCTCCAAACCCACATGGTTGTCTTCTGACATCTATACATGTGCTGTGACACACACACTAAATAAAATGTAAAAATAAAAACAAAACATTTCCCCATGACAGGGTCTCTCTAGCTCTGGCTGGCCTGAAACTTGCTGTGTAGACCAGGATGGTCTCCAACTTGGATTAAAGGCAAGCACCACTGTACCCTATCCTAAAGCTTCTGCAGAGCAAAGGAAACAATGAGCAGAGCCAAAGGGACAGCCTATAAAATGGGAGCCCATCTTGCTGACTATATATGCCACAGTTATAGAGTCTATGAAACCTCAAAAAAATAAAGACATAGGGAGGAGCAGGGATACTAATGACATGGGTCAACGAAGCAAACAGCTCTCTTCTCCATTCTTTTAGCTCCTTCCTTTCTCTTCAGGTCTCATATAGCCCAGGCTGGCCCCAAGTGTACCACATAGATGAGACTGACTTAAATCCTCCTGCCTCTATCTTCCTGGTCTGGGATCTTAGTATGCCACCATGCCTGATTTTACTTGTTGCTGGTGTTTTATGTTCACTAGAAAAGGACTTCACAAGTAGACCACATACCCAGATGAAGAACAAAGAACAAAGAATTCTCAAAGGAAGAAATATAAATGGATACTAAATATAAGAAAATATTCAACTTTCTTAGCCATGAGAGAAATGCAATTAAAACTGTATTGAAGTTGGGTGTAGTAGCTGAGTACTTGAGGGGCAGAGGATCTTACACAACACAAAGGCAGAAGGGACTATGTGGGGATGGAAAGAGGCCAGAGAAGGGGAGAAAAGGAAGGCATTGTGAGGAGGAATAAACATATAAAATGCATGGCTTCTCTAAAACATAAACAAGCTAACATACATTTAAACTGTTGTCCTTTCTGGTAAGAGAAGGCACGTACCACCAAGTCTAACACAACTGACCCCACGGGAGAAACAGAGTCAAGTGAAAGCTGGCTTCTGGCCTTCACACACACACACACACCGTGGTATGTGCAAGGATCCATCCCCTCCACACAACAGAAACAAAACACAATAAACATTCTACAAAAATTTCTTTGCTTTTCTTTCTTTAGCTAGTGCTAAATACCTTGAACTTTCTGTGATCCTCTTACCTCAGTCCAGGCTGGCCTTGAACTCAAAGACCTACCTGCCTCTGCCTCAAGAATACTGGGATTAAAGACATGCACCACTACCACCTAGCCGTTCCTTTTCTTCTTTCTCATTTGTGTGTGTGTGTGTGTGTGTGTGTGTGTGTGTGTGTGTGTGTGCGTGCGCGCGCATACATAGATAATTATCGTTGTTACTCTTACAGACCTAGTTTTGACTGGACTGAGAAGTAGAATCTTGGGTCTTTTGGTCCTGCTTCTTACTTTCTTTAAGGGCTTTCTGACAACATACTGGCAGACATCATCTTCTTTAGATGATATCTGAAAAAGTTTCTGCTAGTTCTTTTGGGCCCCAACTTCTCACAGTAGTATCTGTCCATCTAGAACTATCCATCCATCCTTCCTTACTTCCTTCCTTCCTTCCTCCCCCCCCCATTTTGGTTTTTCAAGACAGGGTTTCTTTGTGTAGCCCTGGTTGTCCTGGAACTCACTCTGTAGACCAGGCTGGCCTCGAACTCAGAAATCCACCTGCCTCTGCCTCCCAATTGCTGGGATTAAAAAAGCGTGTGCCACCACGCCCAGCTCTCTCTCTTTTTTTACATAACCAAGTTAAGAACAACCAGACTGGACTCACAATGCATCTTAAAACATAAAGAAGAAACACTTGGGCTTCGTCTTTCCAGCTGTCTTTGGTCTGTAACAAGAATGTTTCTCACTCAGTACCAATATCCTCTGCTATAGGACAAGACAGCTTGCCTCATGGGAGAACTCTGCAGTACCCACCACTGATCTGGACCACACAGAACACCAGAGCTACTTCTGTGCCCATGGGTTTCTTGCCCAGCTCTCAGCTTGCACTCATTATCCCACTTTATTGAGTTCCTGACATCTAGTGGCTGGGAAGGAGGTATACTGCTTCGTCTTGACACAACCACCTAGGGGGTGCCACAAAAATGAGTCCTGCCCCACTCCCATTTTAGATGCAGACCTCAGTATATAGGCCAGGTTGCCCTTAAACTTGCTCTGCGTAGTGTAGCCTGCCTTCCTACATCTGCCTCTTTTAAAAAGTTAAGTTATTATCACTGTCTCTGCCTCTTGAGTACTGCTTTTATAGAGGTGAGCCACCATACTGGGCCTTAAGATACACACTTTAAAGACCTTGATTTGTAAAGTAGAAAACAAGACAGTGATAAACAGTAGGACACTATGAAGAAAGTACTGAATGTGCCTCTCGGTTTGCATTGGTCTGAACAAATAAGGGGTTAAAAATTGTTGAAGAGGGGCTGGAGAGCTGACTATCTTCCAGGCGATCCAGGCTAGATCCCAACATCTACATGGTGGCTCACAGCCATTAGCAACTCCAATTCCAGAGGATCCAACGGCCTCTGAGGGCAATACATGCAACACAGTGCACAGAGATACAATCAGCCAAAATACCATACATATAAATTTAAAATAAAATCTTAAAAAACTAAAGAAATCAAAAATATACCAGCATGTAAGAAGTAGCCAATAAAAGTTAAGTGTAATAAAACTATGCAGCAATGGGAATATTTAAGAGAGCAATTTGCCCATCTGCCAGTTTTGTTGTTGTTGTCTGGGGGGAGGTAGTTAAGTGACAGGGTTCCACATATCCCAGGCTGGCTTCAAGCTTGCCGTGTAGCCTAGGATGACCTTTGACCATCCAGCATCAACGTTACAGGCAAGGGCTGCCAACATGTAGTTTACGTGGTGATGGGGATCCCAAACCCAGGATTCTATGAATGACAGACTGCATTCTACCAGGCATAGAACCCTGGTCCCCTTGGTCAACTTTAAAGTTAAACTGCAGATAGATTTCAGAGATATGCCTTCAAAAATAAGGAAAAGGGGATGATGAATAAATAGTAGAAAATAAGCCAAAATTTTTTTTTTTTTTTTTTTTGATTTTTCGAGACAGGGTTTCTCTGGGTAGCCCTGCCTGTCCTGGAACTCACTCTGTAGACCAGGCTGGCCTCGAACTCAGAAATCCACCTGCCTCTGCCTCCAGAGCGCTGGGATTACAGGCGTGCACCATGCCCGGCCTCAAAATATTTTTTTAAAATCCACCTTGAGACAGGGTCTTGTCCAAGCCTAGACTGGAACGTGGCAGTCCTGCCTCAGTCTCCACAGTGCTGGGATTATAAGCAGGCACCACAATAAGCAACTACTTTACTTTACTGAAAAACAGTACTATGAGATTGTACTTGAAATAAAGATTGTAAGAAAAATTACAAGATTATTTAATAATCATGCTAGTTACCTGTATGCTACCATCTCACACTCTGGAGTTGGCCATTTCAAAATAGCTGAATGCTAGAAGACACAAGACATAGGATATGTTACAATATTTATTTTAACTATTACTACATTATGAAGCTTTTATATTTAACCATTACAAATATAGTTTGTATCATTCCAGAAAACACCAAATGACTCTACCAAATCATCAAGAAGAGAATTCCTCTGGCTTCGGCTCAAGGTCCATGCTTGTTCACCTCTGGATATTAAATGGGCGATAATTCCAGCTGCGAAGTAACTGACTTCTACTTCAACACTGTGTAGGAGACTGCTGATGTGGTCTATAAAATCCTTCCACATTAGTTCAGAATGCAGCTCTTGTACTTCAGCTATGTTGTTCTGGGAGAAAAAGAAGGTATAAAAGTTAGTCTTCTCTGAAGGAACAGCTGGCGGGGCTGCTCGCAGACACTGCACCACAAGCATCTTGGTGCTCTTTGACAAAGCATGCAAGCCGGGCAGTTTGCAAATGAAGTAAGGGAAGTCACGGGAGCGTGAGGGACAAATGTCTCTCATAGTCTTGCATGCTTGAACACTTGATGAACAACTGATGAAGGTGTCAGAAGTCGTAGGGGGTGTGGCCTTGCTGGAGAAGTTTGTCACTGGGAGAACAGTGACAAGGTTTCAAAGCTTTGCACCACAGTACACCTGCCCCTTCTATGCTGTGCTTCCAATCAAAATGGGATTTCTCAACTCCTGTTCCTGACGCCATCCTGCCACTGGCTGCCATCAGAGACTCTTTTTTTGTTGTTTTGTTTTGGTTTTTGGTTTTTCGAAACAGGGTTTCTCTGTGTAGCCCTGGCTATCCTGGAACTCACTCTGTAGACCAGGCTGGCCTTGAACTCAGAAATCCGCCTGCCTCTGCCTCCCAGGTGCTGGGATTAAAGGAGTGCGCCACCACACCTGGTTCATAGACTCTTTTAAAAAACGTTTTTTTTCCCTAGTTTTGAGATTTTTTTCCTTCTTTTTTTAATGTGAGTGCCTGAATCTATCTCTATCTATCTATCTATCTATCTATCTATCTATCTATCTATCTATCTATCTATCTATGTGTGTGCACCAGCTCTGTAAAGGGCCTACAGAGGCCAGAAAAGGGCACTGGATCCCCTGGGACTAGAACTGCAGATCCTTGTGATTCTCTATGTGGGGATATCTGGAAGAGCAACCAATACTATGAACCACTGAGCTAATCACCATGCATTCTGAGACTCTGAAAGTCTAATCCCCTGTATCTGCCTCCCCAGGGCTGGCGTTACTGCTACCAGACTCTTCTTCTTTCTTTTTATGTTTTTCAAGACAGAGTTCCTCTGTGTAGGCCTCGCTGTCCTGAAACTTGTTCTGCTTCCCAAATTCTGCGATTAAAAGTGTAAGCAACCATTACCTGGCCACACTCATTTTATACAGTATTAAAGAGAAATGCAGGGCCTTATGCATGTTAGGCAGACACTCATCAATTGAGCTACATCTTCACCTCCTTTGTTTTTTTAACATAAAGTCTTCCTAGGTAGTCTAGGCTAGACTTGAACAAATGACGTAGCCCAGGTTTGACTTGAACTATGATCTTCCAACCTCAGCATCTTGAGCTCTGGGGTTGCAGAGTCCTGAGGCCAAGTCCCATTTTATTTATTTGTTGTTTATTTTGAGACAGGGTCTCATTATGTAGTCCTGGCTGCTTTGGAACTATGTAGACCAGGCTGGCCTCAAACTCACAGAGATGTGCTTGCCTCTGACTCCTAAGTGCTAAAATTAAACAACTGCACCATCATATCAGGTTTATCTTTTTAATTGAATAATTACATTTTCTTGTTGTTTGTTTGTTTGTTTGTTTGTTTTTGGAGACAGGGTTTCTCTGGTAGCTCTAGCTGTCCTGAAACTTAATCTGTAGACCAGGCTGGCCTTGAATTCATGGAGATCTGTTTGCCTCTAAAGGCATACACCACTATAACCTGGCTTTTTCTTTTCTTTTTTTTCCCCCCTGAGATAAGGTATCATGTAACCTTGGCTTTGCATTGGGGGATGCTTTGAACTACTGATTCTCCTGTCCCCACTCTTCACTTCCTGGGTACTGAGCTATATATATAAAATCTCAATTTTATCCTTTATATTCAAATTTATATTTAATAGAAATACCCAGCTATGGGCTGGAGAGATGGCTCAGCGGTTAAGAGCACTGACTGCTTGTCTGGAGGTCCTGAGTTCAAATCCCAGCAACCACATGGTGGCTCACAACCATCTGTAATGAGATCTGATGCCCTTTTCTGGTGTGTCTGAAGACAGCTACAGTATACTTACATATAATAAATAAATAAAATCTTTAAAAAAAAAGAAAAAAGAAACACCCAGCTTTATATGATGCCAAGTATTGAACCAGGTTTCCTGCATGCTAGGCAAGCAAGCACTGACCTATATCCCCATTTATTCATCTATTTAGAGAGAATAAGAATAAGTGTGGGGCTGGTGAGATGGCTCAGTGGGTAAGAGCACCCGACTGCTCTTCCGAAGGTCCAGAGTTCAAATCCCAGCAACCACATGGTGGCTCACAACCATCTGTAACGAGATCTGACACCCTCTTCTGGTGTGTCTGAAGACAGCTACAGTGTATTTACATGTAATAAATAAATAAATCTTTAAAAAAAAAAAAAAAAGAACAAGTGTGTGTGTTTCTGTGTAAATATGTGTGTGTGTCACATGTGGAGTCAAAGAACATCTTGCTGATGTGTTCTTTTCTTCCATCATGTGGATTCTAGAATCATCTCCTATCATCAGGCTCAGCAGGAAGTATCCTTACCAACTGAGCAGTCTTGAGGGCCCAAGCAACAATTTGTAATGAACACCCAGACAGAAAGTAACTAGAAAGGTTTGCATCTTACCAAAAGTCCTAGAACCTTTTGTTGAATGGATGACTCAGTTGGGAAAGACTATAAGAGAGAGAGAGAAATATGTAACTATCTAAAGAAACAAATATAATAAAGAAATGTTTAAAGAAACTGTGCAACTGTTAGGTAAATTTCCATTCTCACCTCTAGAACCCTCATGAAGAGCTCCAGCCCTTGGTTTTCAATGAAGTGTCTGCACGTGGTTGGGGACTCATCTGTGAGGTTCCAAAGTGCACTCAAAGTAAACTTCAACGTAGTGTCCACGGAATTCTGATTAGTTTTCTGCTTCACTATTTGAAGAAGTTGCTAAAAGAAAAAGGAATTATGTTTTCATTATTGAACTGTTATCATTTGAGATCACCAATAATCACAAATGCATGAGGACTAGTTTCCTAGCTTACAGCACTCCTGGTAATGGTTCGTAAACATGTAACCTATCCTTACATCTAGTGTGTGTGTGAATCACATCCACGCCAGCGGTGTGTAGAGGTCTGACAACAATTTACAGGACTTGGTTTTCTTTCCATATGCAGGTCCTTGGGACTGAACTCATGTTGCGTTTGGCAGGAAGCACCATTATTTTCTGAGCCCCAGTTTGGTTTTGTATTGTTTCTTAAGGCAGTGCTATTGTAGCCAAGGGCTGATCAACCTGACACAAGCTACAGTCACTTTGGAAGAGGGACTCTCAACTGAAAATGTCTCTATAAGATTTGCCTGTAGGCAATTCTGCAGTGCACTTCCTCCATACATCAGTCACTGATGTGAAAGGACCCACTGTGGGTGGGGCTCCTACTGAACAGGTAGTCCTAGGGATGTATAAGAAAGCAGGCTGACCAAGTATTCCTCCACAGCCTCTCCCTGGCTTTCCTGGATGACAGACCATAAGCTGTAAAATGAAATAAACTTTCTTCTCCAAGTTGATTTTGGTCATGGTGTTTTACCACAGCAACAGAAGCCCTAAGACAGTAGGAGATGCTAGCCTCTAAGTCAGGATCTTTCTGCCTCGGCCAACAATCACTTAGTGTGGACCTTCATTTTCCTTCCTATCCATCCCTTCATTTCCTTTTGTTTTTCTGTAAAGAATGCCTGTTAGTACATGTACGGAGCACAAACTGTACTCTATATAAGAAGAGTGCTTGTTCTGTTTTCTTGCCTCTCTTTCTCTCTGAGTAGGGTCTCATGTAGCCTCAAACTCAGTATGCACCAAGGATGAACATCTGCCGTTCAGCTTCCACCTCCCACATGCTACAAGCACAGGCACATATGACCACAGGCTTTACATGGTGTTGAGGATGCACCACTTCTGCACTCACTGAGCTACGTCCCCAGCCTTCGTGTATGCACGTCTCTGTGCATGTGAACACACACACACACACACACACACACACACACACACTGAGCTTCTTCGGTCAGAAGAGAGAGAACTTGCAGAAGTTGGTTCTCTTCTTCTACCATTAGGTCCCAGGGACTGAACTCAGGTTATCAGGTTTAGTGGCCGTTGCCTTTACTGCTGAGCCTTGAACCAAGGATCTTAATTAGTCATAGAATACCATTATTGTACTGGCTAGTTTTGTGTCAACTTGACACAGCTGGAGTTATCAAAGAGAAAGGAGCTTCGGTTGAGGAAATGCCTCCATGAGATCCAACTGTAAGGCATTTTCTCAATTAGTGATCAAGGGGGAAAGGCCCCTGTGGGTGGGACCATCTCAGGGCTGGTAGTCTTGGTTCTATAAGAAAGCAGGCTGAGCAAGCCAGGAGAGGCAAGCCAGTAAAGAACATCCCTCCATGGCCTCTGTCTGCATCAGCTCCTGCTTCCTGACCTGCTTGAGTTCCAGTCCTGACTTCCTTGGTGATGAACAGCAGTATGGAAGTGTAAGCCGAATAAACCCTTTCCTCTCCAACTTGCTTCTTGGTCATGATGTTTGTGCAGGAATAGGAACCCTGACTAAGACAAATTGGTACCAGCAGAGTGGGGTATTCCTGTGACAACATGACCATGTTTTGGGGAGGACTGTGGAAGGACTTTGGAACTTTGGGCTTGAAGATCCATTTGTTGTTAAGAGCTCTGTCGGATGTTGTGTAGGAGCTTGGAAGATAATGTTGAGAACACTGCAGAAGATGGAGGTCTGGTTTGTGAAATTTCAGAGGGAAAATTAAAGACTCTTTTCAGGCCATTGCTGTTTTGATTGTGAAGATTCTGTAGTTCTGGTTAGCTGGGGCTGAAGAATCAGCTGTGATTAACAAGATACCAGAACTACCAAAGCAAAAACTTTGCATTACTGGGACTATTGATGCTGGTTAGCTGGAGCTAAGAAATTAGCGGTGATTAAGAAGAGACCAGCATCATTGAGGTGACATCTTCTGGGAAGTGTTTTCTGAAAGCACAAAGAGGCTGTGTTCCAGAGATAGCCAAGGTTGTACTCCTGCTGCAGCGGGACTTGGTAATGTGTAAGGGTCACCCAGGTGGTACTGGTTTTGAAGGCATGAAGGGGTCACGCAAAGCAGCTGAGGCTCGGCACTGTGAGAGGCCATGGAAGGCCATTGGTGAAGGTGCAGCCTCAGTTGCAATTGATGGCCCAGGACTGAAGGGGTCATGCAGCGTTTTGGAGATGCCAGTACCATGAGATGACCACCAAGAGCAGCAGCAGCAGTGGAGTACAGGTATCTGGAGCCTAGAGGATGACGCGTGTGCTACAAAGGGCCTGGCTGGAGAAGTGACCCAAGCCCTTGGAGGAGCCCAGAAGATCGTGAGTTGTATCCCAGACATTGGACGGTTGGAGATTGACTTTTGCTTTTGATTGTGACTGTGCCCTGATATTTTCCCTCTTGAAGGAAGAAACTGTTTTAGTGGAGCCCACAGTTGAGACTTTTAATTGTAAAAAGACTTTGAATTTTAAAAGAGATGGATATTTTAAAGAGATTGAAATTTTAAGAATATGTAAAGACTGTGGGACTTTTAAAGTTATTTAGATCTTGGGGATGGATAAGATTGTAAGGGTTGAGGCTTGCTAGTGATGTTTTTGTGTGTCAAGTTGACAAGGGGTCAATTGTACTGGCTAGTTTTGTGTCAACTTGACACAGCTGGAGTTATCAAAGAGAAAGGAGCTTCGGTTGAGGAAATGCCTCCATGAGATCCAACTGTAAGGCATTTTCTCAATTAGTGATCAAGGGGGAAAGGCCCCTGTGGGTGGGACCATCTCAGGGCTGGTAGTCTTGGTTCTATAAGAAAGCAGGCTGAGCAAGCCAGGAGAGGCAAGCCAGTAAAGAACATCCCTCCATGGCCTCTGTCTGCATCAGCTCCTGCTTCCTGACCTGCTTGAGTTCCAGTCCTGACTTCCTTGGTGATGAACAGCAGTATGGAAGTGTAAGCCGAATAAACCCTTTCCTCCCCAACTTGCTTCTTGGTCATGATGTTTGTGCAGGAATAGGAACCCTGACTAAGACAATTATAATAAAATGTGGGACTTAAAAAAGGAAGAGGGAGCAGGGCAGTGGTGGTGCACACCTTTAACCCCTCACTTGGGAGGCAGAGGCAGGCTCTCTAAGTTGGAGGCCAACCTGGTCTACCCAACAAGTTCCAGGATAGCCAAGGCTACACAGAGAAACCCTGTCTGGAAAACTAAAAGCAAAAATAAATAAATAAATAAATAAGGAAGAAGGAGTGAAGGGAAAGGAAACCAGTATTTATTAAAATTCAGCAAATAACACCCATAGTACCACTTTCCAGGGACGTAAATTTAAGAATATGAAGTAATTTGGTCATTATCAACTTGATAAAAGAATTAGAAGGACTAATTCTAACAAAGTTGTCTTTAAGAAGGAAAAGACTGGGCATGGTAATTCAGCCCTGTGCCACTGCCATGGCAGTACTGTCACAGCTTCAAGTCCCTCTTGGGCCACATACACAATGATAACAGAATTGAAGTCTACACTGGGTATTAAGATAATAATAGCTTTGACATGTCTTATTATAAGCTATGTCTATATAACTAGCCTAAGAAATACAGTCTTTGTGAAAGGGCACACCTTTACTTCCAGCTCTTGAGAATAACATGCGCCAGGTTCTGGGTTCAATCTCAAAACAACGAAAATAGCTATTATCATCATTACTATTAACTCTGGTTATATGTAACATATTAAGTAGACTACTTTCTTAAAATATTTTAATGTACTTTCACCCAAAATTACTGGAATATCTACATAGTTCGTAAAAGCCCTCTACCTCTGCATTTTTAGACAAGGCCTCATTAAGTAGCCCTGCCTAGCCTAGAATTCACTCTGTAGCCTAGTCTGGCCTTAACTGGAGAGATCGACTTGCCTCTGTCTCCCAAGTGCTGAGATGAAGACATGTACCACCACGATTGGATCTGAAATGGGTCTTTTTATTTTGACTTACAATAACATTAACATGCTTCGTAGTCGTGCGTGTGTGTGTGCCTGCACGCATGACTACGAACCATGTGTGAGTAGCTGCACAGGCTACAGGAGCATTGGCTCCCCTGCAAGGAGAACTGAGGTGACTGTAGGCCACTCAGGCTGGGAGCTTGAAAGGAACCCAGGTCGTCTGCAAGAGCGCCAAGTGTTCTTAACCCGAGCTTACTGACTGACGACTAGTTCATGGCTGTCTGCATCTGTCAAGGACTAAAACAGCATTTAAAAAAAATAGATTTGAGCCTGGAGAAATGGCTCAATGTTTAAAGGGTATTTGTTGTTTTTGCAGAAGACATGGATTTGACTCTTAGCATCCACATGGTGGCTCACAACACCCATAACTCCAGTTTCAGACTATCTGCCATCTGCTGGTCTCTGCGTGCACCAGGCATTCCCATGGTACACATCCATACATGTGGACAAAAGACTCATACACATAAAAATACATAAATATATAAAATGGAAAAAAAAACACAAGGCTTGGAGGTGGAACATCTGCCTGGCATATGCACCAATCCCTAGCTCTACAAATACATTTTTTAAAAAGTTGAATACTATCACTTAGAAAAAGTGAAGGGGCTAGAGAGAGAGATGTCTGAGCATGGCTACTCTCCTGGAAGTCCTAAGTCCAGTTCTCAGCACCTACAATGGTGGCTCACAAACATTTATAACTGTACTCCCACAGGATCTGATGCCCTCTTCTGGTATGCAAATGTACATACAGAGAAAACACTCATATACACAAAGCACACAAACAAAGAATAAAAGTAAATTAATTAAAATATAGAGAGAGATAGGCAGGAACAGGGGTGGTTCTTCAATAGAAAGCTGACTCAGCATGTGTGAAGCCCTCCCTGGCTTAGACCCCCAGGAACACATACTTAATAGCCATACCCACTCACAAAAGATATACCATACTACTCCTGGTCAGGAGGGGAGGGGAGTGAGGGAAGGGGAGGAGAGGAGGAGAGAAGGGACGGGAGGGGAGGGGAGGGGAGGGGAGGGGAGGGGAGGGGAGGGGAGGAGGGGACATGAGGGGAGAGGAGAGGACTAAACTAGCAGGGACTAGAGAGATGGCTCAGTGACTAAGAACACTTGGGCTCTCAAGAGGCCCTGGGTTTAGTTCTCAGCACCCACATGGCAGCTCATAACCATCTGTAACTCTAGTCACATGGGACTCTATGTGCTTTTCTGGCCTCCACAAGCACCAGGCCACTTCTACATGTTACAGACATACATGGGATCGAAGCACTCATATACATAAAACAAATTTACTTCAATATGAAAAGCAAACACTATGTAGTGGCCTAAATCAAGGGCCAGTAAACTTACCCTGACAATGAAGAGCTCAGCACCAAGCTGTGCAGTTTGTTCTGTAGAGAGCTGGAAGCAAATACAAGATAAAGTAAATGTCGAAGAATTAACTGGTGTGAGTTTACTACAGACTGCCGTAACAGCCTCCACGGCCAGACTGAAAGCTCATCAACCTCCAATTTGGCAATATTTATCACAGTTAACAGGGAGGCCAGCAAAGAGGTGCTTTTCTGGCACGGGCCCCAATGTGGGCGGTAGTAACTTCCTCTAGGAAATCACTCAGCACAGTTCAGGTACCTTGGCGGCCAGGATGGAAATGATAGCCACGGCCATGCGTTGCATGTTCTGATCTTCGTGGTTGCAAAGCCACTGCATGACAAGCTTGGCTGCTTCAAACCTGAAAACACAAGAGGGTTTCCTCAATAGTGGAGGTCTAGGCATGGCTTCAGGGAGCCAGATGTGGGTCGATGGTGCAACTTGGGACGTGGGAAGGAAAGGGAATTCCTCTTAGTGAAAGAGACTACAAATCACGCGTTAGTGTTTTGGAAATGTTGCCTTTCTATTCTTTCCTGTGCTGGGGATTGGATCCAGGGCCTTGTCTAGGTCAATGCTCTACCACAGAGCTATATCCCTAGCCTTTTATCTTATTTTATTTACTTATATTGGCTATTATTTTTATTTTACTTGCTAGTAGTGTGTGTTTGTGTATGATGTGCAGTGTACGCATGCTCTATTTACTGCAGCTATCAGAGGACAACTTCTGAGAATTAGTTCTTTCCTTCCTCTGTGGGTTCTAGGGTTTGAACTCAGGTGGTCAGGCTTTTATGAAAACTTTTACCAGTTAAGCCATCTTGCCAGCCCATATTTATGTCTTTTTTGAGACAGGGTCTCATGTAGCTCAGGCTGTCCTCAAACTCTGTATACAGTCAAAGATGATTTTGAACTGAGAATCTTCTTGCCTCCATCTTCCACGTGCTGGCATTACTGGTATTTGCTACCACACACACCTGGCTCCTTGTTTTTATTTTGTGACAGAGTCTCGCTAAATTTCCAGGCAGATTCTAGGCCTGCACCACTGCGCTCATCACAATGAGAGCAATGGTGGAGACACAGGAGCATGGGGGCTGAGAAGAAGGCTCGGCTGGTAATGCGCTCACTGTGCACACAAGCGGCCCTGAGTCAAATCCCCAGCAACCATGTAAAAGAGCTCGGCATGGCAGAGCATACCTGCAATCTTAACTCTGGGGAGGCAGAGACAGGAGGATCCCTGGGACTTGATGGCCAGCCAGTCTAGCCCATTCCGTGAACTCCAGGTTCAGTGAGAGACCCTGTCTCAGAAAAATAAAGTGAGGAGCGATTGAGGAAGAAACCCAATGTCAGCCTCTGGTATTCACACTGATAACACATGCATGTTGTGCAAACACGTATTAAACACACACACACACACAAAATGTAAAAATACTGGCATTTTATCTTCAACAGTGAAATAATTTTAGTATTTAGTATTGCAGTCTGCTCAAACCTTTTAAACTTAGATATCTAAGTGTGAGTGTACACAGACAAGCATGCTCTCGCACAGCATGCATGTGGACCTTAGAGGACAATGTGAAGGCATCACCTCTCTTTCTACCATATGGGTCCCAGGACTGGACTCAGGGGGTTAAGCTATACTTGCCTATTAAATGGAACATCTTGAAGAATCCGGTCACTGCAAAGTGAGAGGAGGCAATTCTTCTGTAACTAAAGAATAAAAAGGAGAGAGTGAAAAAACCCATCCTGAATAGAACATCATTTTGTTATCTTTTAGCCAAAGTCAGTCTTTTTTTTTTTTAAATGTCTGAATGTGTGTGAGGAAGGTGTACACATGCCGAGTGCAGGAGACTGAGCTCGGGACTCAGGACTGCACGCCACACACTCAACTACGCTCCACCCTAGCCCCAGCTACTGTTTTTAAATCTTGAAAAAGCATTAATCTTTTGTCTTGGTTTAAGACAAAAATCTCTATTATACAGCTTTGGCTGTCCCTAACTTGCTATGTAGACCAGGCTGGCCTCGAATTACCAAAGATCAACCTGTCTCTGCCTCCCAAGTGCTGGAACTAAAAGTGTGTACTGTCACACCTAACCAAAATTTTGATCTTTAAGTCAGTTCTTTATAATTGCTATCAAAAAGTTGATTATTTTCAGAAAACTTTGTACTTTCAAACATGGTGATTCAATTCAAGTTTTATATTAGTACATTATTATGATCTTTGTAAGGCCTTTAACTTTAAAAAGTATTTATTTATTTATTTATTTTATGAGCATTTTGCCTGTGTGTATATATGCTCACAACATGTATGCCTGGTATGTGCAGAGACAGCAATGGCTCCCTGGAAGGCTGTGTTGGTACTGGGATCCAATCCTGGGTCCTCTGTAAGAGCAAGTCTTAAACTCTCTAAGCCAGCTCTCTAGCCCTCCCCGCTCGCCCCCACCTGTGCTGGGCTGTGACTCCCCGCGCAGCTGAGGATGACTCTGAACCTTTAATCTTCCCACTTTCACCTCTCGAATGCTAGCATCACAGGCAAGCTAGGGACCCTAGGCTTTGTATAGTCACAGCAAGCACTCTCAACTGAGCTATACTCTGAGGCTCCAGTACTAGGCTCAGGTATTTCATCCCTCAGGAAGCCTGCCTGGTTTTCAACTGTCCTGACTACCTCTCTCGAGTGCCCAGCAGTGCAGCACTCCCTATCTAAAATGTCTGGAAGCAGAGAAAACAGACTTCAGAGCCCTTAGTGTAAGACAAGATTTCAAAGAGCAGGCTATGTTGGAGCCAATATCTTGAAAAATGGTTAAGAAAAGCAGTGGACCTATTATGGGAATAGGAAGGTCATCCTAAGGCCAAGTAGCTTGACAAGAGTGTCAGATGGACAAGGATTAGATTTGGGAACATTGGCATGGACTTTACCAGTTGAGTAGAAAAATATGAAAATTCAAACTCTGAAATGCCATGTGTCCCATGTCTATGCAACGCCTGCACAGACCAGAAGAGGACAGCAGACTCCCCGAGGAGCCGGAGTTGCAGGTGACTGCCGGCTGCCATGCAGGTGCTCGGAACTCATGGAGATCCTCTGAAAGAGCAGCAAGTGCTCTAAACCACTAGCCCCAGAAATTAAGCAATATTAAATGTTCTCATTTAAAGCAATTTATCTGTGGAGTGCATGTGTTACCGGTATGATGTGTATGAGCATGTGGAAGTCAGAGGTACACTGGTAATCTTCCACTATTATTCTTCACATTGAGTCAAAGTCACAGGGTCTCTTACTATGATGGTTAATTGTTAATTTGGTAGATTTAGAATCACCTGAAGAATGGGCCTCTGAGCATCTCTGAGGGGTTATCTTGATTAGGTTAATTGAGGTGAGAAGAGTCAACCACTGTGGGTGGTACCATCCTCTAAACTAGGATCATGAATTGTATAAGTGGAAAAGGTGTGCTAAACACTAGAAACCACCATTACTTGACTACTGATGGGATGTGACCAGCCAGCCCTCTTCTCCTGCTGCTGTGATATCCCCACAACAATGGACTGTAACCTCAAAGAATAATCCACAGAAAACCCTTCTTCCTTCAGTTCCGCCACCACCGCCCGGCTTCATTACTGTTTTTAAGTATTCTGGTGTATGACTAACCCCAGACTGATAATTATTTGGTGCTTCTAATTGGTTGTATTGCATAGTATTTATACTGGTTTATGTATTTATACTGGTTCTTTTTAAAAATTAGCATAGTATTTACACAGGTTCTTTTGAACTATATCACAGACTTATCAAGACATAATTCACATAATATACAATTCCCGTTATGTGTGAATTTTAGCCTATGCACCTATCACCAGTTACGTTTATTTATTACAGTTGCTCTTCTCTTCTCTTCTTTTTTTTTTTTGAGTCTCCTGTAGTCCAGCTGAGCCCATAAGTGAATGTGTATGCTAGGCAAACAGTCTCCCAATTGAGCTACATCTCTTGCCCAGTTTTAGCATGTTTTCCTATCTCCAAAAGAAATCTAGCTGAAGTTGCAGCTTAGTGTCAAGAGTGCTTGCCTAACATCAGCCAAGGCCTGGGTTTGATTCTTAGCACATTATTTTCCATACCTTTACTTCCTAATCTTTTATTCTAATTTTTCTCAGTTTTCCTTTGTGAAATACACCAATGTGTTTTTGGTTTTGTTTGTTTTGTTTTTTAGACTTATTTATTTTATGTATGTGATTATACTATTACAATCTTCACACACACCAAAAAAAAGGGCATCAGATCCCATTACAGATGGTTGTGAGCCACTGTGTAGTTGCTGGGAATTGAACTCAGAACCTCTGGAAGAACAGTCAGTGCTCTTAACCACATAGCTATCTTTCCAGCCCTTGGTATTGTTTTCTCTATGTAGCTCTGGCTGCTCCAAGACCAGGCTACCCTCAAACTTATAGAAATCCACCAGTCTCTCTGATTTCCAAACGCTAAGATTGAAGGAAAAGACCACCACGCCTAGAACCCCCATAAGTTTTAATTCTGGCATGGTGGTACATGCCTAATCTCTGGACGTTGGAAATGGATTTGAGAGGATCAGGAGTTCAAGAGCAAGCAAACCAACAACAAACAAAAGACCTGATTTATTAAACTCGACTCTGCAGAAGCAGGAGGCAGGAAAGAAGAACCCAGGACCCCCTGAGTGGGAATTGAGGGTGCTCACCTGTTGGTGATTAGGAAAATGTTCCATGGCCTTGAGCAGCAAATGGGTCACATCAGCGAGGAGCCGGACAGGCATGCCTAAAGCAAGGTCCTGCTTAGTTAAGTTAAACACACAGGCACTTGCAGCCAGCTGCACGGGCAAATTCATTGGGTGGTTTCTCATCCCAGTAACCACAAGCTGAAAACACAAAAAAGTCAATTAGTCCTTTAGATTCACCTCATAAATACAAACCCTCACCACAGAGTAACTTTAAAAGCATGTTCGAATGTAAAGAGCCTAGGGCATTATCACTCTCAGTTGCCAGTCCCTTCCGTGACAGTGCTGCCAGCCAGATGCAATAAAACACATCCTCTCCCTGACAAGAAAACCATTGTTCACTTATCTTCTTTCCCCTCTAGAGTCCTCCCCATTCTTCAGTTCTTAATTTTCTTTAAAATGTATTTCATAGCTGGGCAGTGGTGAGCCCACCTTTAATTCCAGCACTCAAGAAGCAGAGGCAGGCTGATCTCTGTGAGCTTAAGGGCAGATTGGTCTACAGGCTGAGGTCCAGGGCAGCCAGGACTACACAGGGAAGCCCTTTCTCTAAAACAAACAAACAAACAAACAAACAAACAAACAAACCCCAATTTTTTTTTTTTTTTAGGTTTTTCGAGACAGGGTTTCTCTGTCCTGGAACTCACGTTGTAGACCAGGCTGGCCTCGAACTCAGAAATCCGCCTGCCTCTGCCTCCTGAGTGGTGCTGGGATCAAAGGCGTGCGCCACCTCGCCCAGCTAATTATTTGTTTACTTATGTGTGTATATACCCCCAGAAGCCAGAAGATGGTATTGGATCCCTTGGATACAGGCAGTTGTGAGTCACTGGCAAATACTCTTAATCAATCACTGAGCCTTCTCGCCAGCCCTGGAAAACCTAGCTTTCCACCACACTAAGAAACTGAACTAACTAGACAAGAACTTCGGATTCTAGCTACCCCATGTAGTCTTCGCCCCAGGACACAGACAATGCACGTCTCCTTGCCCACCCATAAATGACCTTTTGTCATCCTCTCGACAGTTGATTTCTCCATGGATATACAGATCATTTCCGTGTCTGCCTACTCAAGGAAGTGATTACTTCTGTGTCATTTTAAAAATCCATTTAAAAATTTACAATACTACTCTTCTTTTACTTAGTTTAAAGGGGGAGGGGCACTGCACATGCCTGCACTTCCAGCACTGAGGAGTCGGAGGCAGGAAGATTGTTAAGTTTGAGGCCAAACCAGATGATATAGAAAGATCCGGTCTAAATAAAACCAAAACTGTCCTTTAATTCTATTTCCTTAATCAGCTGAATCAACTGCCATTTTTCCTCTTAGCTTTCTTTTACAGCAAAACTATGAATGAGCTTTAATCTTTAATCTCTAAGTAAGTTAGTGAATATTTCAAATCAGGGCTGGAGATCTAGTCCTTTGTGCTCAGTTTTATAAAAATCAAAGCTGGAGCTGATTTAATGCCAGCTTTTAGTCCCAGCACTCAGGAGGCAGAGGCAGGAGGATCTCTGAGTTTGAAGCCAGCCTGGTCTACACAGAGAATTCCAGGACAGCCATAGCTACACAGAGAAATCCTATAAGTAAATAAGTATGTAAGTAAATATGAACGAATGAACGAACGAACCAACGAAAGAAAGAAAGGAAGGGGAGGGGAGAGGAGGGGAGGGGGGAGGGAAACTGGAAGGAAAAAGACAAAACAAGCACCAGCCTCTTCCGGTTTATACAGAGTGACAGGTATTCGTGACAAAAATAAAATGTTACAGTTCCTATCTGAGAACTCCACTGGAATATTTAATATATTTAGGAGATCAAGTCAGTTCTGGCTCTGACTTATTGTTTATTAACCTCAAAGGCCCTCAGTTTCACAATCTGTAAAATGGAAGATAAAATCCACCTCTTCAGATTTTGGCTACTAAATGAAATACAAAATAAAGTCTTACACTCACTAGATTTCAAAGCTGAATCTACATAAGGTATAGAAAATATATACATATAGATCTCTAAGGCCCACGTAGCCTTACCAAATTTAATTTTTTTAAAGATGTATGTATGTATGTATGTATGTATGTATGTATTTATATGTATTTGAGTACACTGTAGTTGTACTGATAGTTCTGAGCCATCATGTGGTTGCTGGAAATGAAGGTTGCTCACTCCAGTCAACCTGCTTGCTCCGGCCTAAAGATTTCTTTATTATTATATCTAAACTGTCTTCAGATGCACCAGAAGAGGATGTCAGATCTCATTACGGGTGGTTGTGAGCCACCATGTGGTTGCTGGGATTTGAACTCAGGACCTTCAGAAGAGCAGTCAGTGCTCTTAACCACTGAGCCATCTCACCAGTCCACCAAATTTAAATTTTGTGTGTTCATAAATATGTTGGTTGGGCTGGTGAGATGGCTCAGTGGGTAAGAGCACCCGACTGCTCTTCCGAAGGTCCGGAGTTCAAATCCCAGCAACTACATGATGGCTCATAACCATCTGTAACAAGATCTGACTCTCCCTTCTGGAGTGTCTGAAGACAGCTACAGTGTACTTACATATAATAAATAAATAAATAAATAAATAAATAAATAAATAAATAAATAAATCTATCTATAAATAAATAAATATGTTGGTTATTATTATTTATGAATATTTGTGCCAGAGATAAAAAAAAAGTGTTTTCTACCACTAAGCTATACATTGGTGCAGCAAATATGCTTTTCCAACTACCCAACCTCTCTTTCTTGAGACAGGGTCTCTCGACATAGCCGTGGCCAGCCTAGAACTCAATTTATAGACAAGGCTAGTATCAAACTCAAAGAGATCTGCTTGCCTCTGTCTCACAAGTGCCAGGGTTAAGGACAAATGCCCACACTAGACTTTAAATGTTTATTAAGACAAAGACTCCTTACTTTTCCTTTTAATTTTTGGGCTTACTTTTATGTATATGGATATATGTGCGGCACATGCACGCGTGTTGGATTACCTGGAACTAGAGCTATGGATAGCTATAAGCCATCATGTAGGTGCTGAGAATCAAACTTGGGAGACTTCAAGACTCCCAAGTCTTGCAACTTGTGCTCTAACTACTGAGCCCTCTCCCCAGCCTCAAAGCTCTCCTTAGGAAGCCTAGGCTGTTCTCACACTTGCAATATAGCTCACTGGGGTTCTAACTGGTAAACCTTCTGCCTCAGCCTCCTGAATCCTGAAGTTACAGCTTGATGCCCCCATGTTCAGGTGAAGATACTTGTGTGTGTGTGTGTGTTTAAGGGTGTGTGTGGTGTGTGTATGTGGGGGGTGCATGCATGTGTGTACCTAGAAATCAGAGGACAACTTTTGGCAGTCAATTCTCTCCTTCTACCATGTTGAGGTGGACTAAACTCTGGGGACTAAACCCGGTTCCCCATGTTTGGCAGCAGCTCCTTTCCTTGCTGAGGGGGCTCACTGTTCCCCCACAACACTCCTGTTTCTGCGTCATGCTAAGGATTGAACCCAGGACCACACATATGCAAGACAGGACTGTTAACAGTGGGTTACATATCCAGAGCTACATTAATGGAACTTTTTTTTTTTTTATGACAAGGTCTCACTATGTAGCCCTAGCTGACCTAAAATTCACTATCCAGACTACGGTGGCCCCAAATTTGCAAAGATCCATTAACTTCTGTTTCCTGAGTGTTGGGATTAAAGGGTATGTGTTGTACCTAGCTTAATGGGTATTTTTTCCTTAGTCTCATATAGCAGAGGCTTTCCTTCAACTTACTGTATGGTCAAGGATGCCCTTGACCTTCTGATTCTCCTTGTCCCCATCTCCCAAGTACTGGAACTACAGGCATGTGCCACCATGCCCAGTTTATACAGTGCTAGGGATTAAAACTATGGTGCCATGCATCCTAGGCAAGACTCTACCAATTGAGCTACATTTATTTTGGGGATGTGTGTGAGTGGTGTGTGTGCACATGTGTGTGTAGATATGGAGATGTGGAGACCAGAGGAGAGAACTGGTTGCCCTGTTGTGTCACATTCCACCTTATGGACCTAACCTGGTAGCAGCAAGCCCTAGTAATCCCCTGTCTCCACTGCCCCAGCACAGGAGTTACAGGCATATAAAGTCACTGGCTTTATTAAATGTGGTGCTAGAATTTAAAGTCGGATCTTCATGCTTCCCCAGTAAACGCTCTTTCCCAATGAGCCGCCTCTCTAGCTTCCTTATCAAATACTGTATCTGTAAAGCTCTTCTGAGTGGGAAGCCATCCAAGGCTGGCACACAGAGCTGTATGCTGAGCCCAACCTATACTTCCATTTCCTTGTAATAAAACATCACAGGGAATACTGGACTGAAGTAACTACATAGCACTGAAAAGCATTACTTAATGAGACTACAATAAACTTCAGTAATGATATGCAATCAACTTCTTATTTATACCTAATAACGAACTGGGATCATCAATCCTATTAAAAACAAAAAAGAAATAAAAGTCAAAGACTGAATACATAAAATCTACTAGAAAAGTAATTTCAAATTTTTTCATCACCAGTTTCTTGGGTTTTTTGTTTTTGTTTTTTTAACTGGTGTTCTGTCTCCATGTTTGTCTGTGTGAATGTGTCAGATCCCCTGGAACTAGAATTGTGAACTGCCATGTACGTACTGGGATTTGAACCTGGGTCTTTTGGAAAAGCAGCCAGTGATCTTAACCACTGAGCCATCTCCCCTCCCCAGTTTCTCGTTCTTACCTTTAAAATGTCTGGCTTCGTTTTCTCCATCACATGAGTCAGGCTAAAGAGATGAAACAAAGCCTCCCTAACGAAAAACGCCCGCTCGCTGTACCGCCTCAGCGCCTCTGCAATCTGGGTTTCGTTGGCTTCTCCAGAGACCTGTGGACACAGACAAAGATGAGTGTTAAGACTTCTTCTCACCTGCTGCCTTTCTCCATCCTAACATCAGCTGTAAACTGCATTCTGCATAACCAGGTAAGGTGTGAAACAAGCGGGAGTGGCTACTTTCTAACCCACCCACAGCCGTCATCCTGCAGAGATGCAGACTGGGCCAAGAAGCCAGCACAGCACCTAGAACAAACCTTAAGGCATTTAACATGCACAAAGCCTTGCTGCCTCAGCTTTTAGGCTGCCTCTTGGGGTGATTCTTTCCCTTAAATCCTAACACTATTGGCATTGCTGGCCTTTCCCTGGATCCTTCAATAAGCCAAGCTCGATCCCAGCAAAAGGTCATCAGCTACAATGTCCATTCTAAAGCAATCTCTTTGCGTCACTAATTTGTATGCATGCTTCTTCCTAAGTCAAGTCAAGCCCATCTTTAGAGAAAGCCTCTCCTGACACAGCAGCCTAAATCACGTCCCCAGATCTCTTTCTCCTAGTTACGATGATCCTCCACTCAGTGACCCATGTAGTGTAGTGTAGTGACCACTCACTGCAAGCCAACAGTGACAGTACAACACTTAGCACATATTCATCACACAGAGCTGTTCATTTCCCAGATCTATCAAGCTCCCTAAGAGGGTTTATTCAAAATTAAATCAAACTTAATTTACACAGGTTAATGTAATGATGTTAAACTGTGGTTCAGGGACCACTGTGCAAGCAAACACAGATAATGAGAAGTGACTCTATAAAGTAATCAAACTAGCAAGTGAAAAAGAAGTGATTACGATGTATGGCTGGTGAGATGGCTCGGTGGGTGAAGATGCTTGCCAGGCATATCTGGTGATCCGAGTTTGATCCCTGAAACCCAAGTAAAGGTTCTAGGAGAGGGCCAATTTGACAAAGGTGTGCTCTGACACCTACACCCTCTCCAGGATACATGCATATACACATACATCATGCATGTGCCATACACAGACAATAACCAAGACATCATAATGATCTCCAGTGAATGACCAGATCTAGGTACTGTACAATCCCCAGTGAATTAGTAATCTGATTCTGATTGCCGATAACTGCTGATTTTACAGGAACGTAAGACTAGACATTGTGTACAGCCCAGTCAAAGAATATAACATGTAAGGGTCTTGCCAAAAACCTAATTAAACTCCAAACCTAGTAGAAAATATAGGAACGATGGTTCACAAATGAACCCCATATTTAGGAGGTTGAGGTAGGAGAATCCTAATTTCAAGAACAGCCTGGACTCCACAGAAGTTCCAGGCCAGTGTAAGATACAGCAATACCCTACCTAGTCCAACTCCTAAAGCCCCCTCCCCACAAAAGAAATATGGACTGTGCATGTGTAACAAAAAAAAAAAAAAATCCAAATTTCTACTGAGGAGAGTTTTAAAAGTCAAAAAAACCCTGTTTTTGTTTTCAGTAGACCAGTTTTGTTTTGTTTTGTTTTGTTTTGTATTGTTTTGTTTTGTTTTGTATGAGACAGTTTCATTATGTATCCTTGGCTGACCTGGACCAGGTTGACCATGAATACATAGTGATCAACCTGCCTCTGTCTTCCAAGTGCTGGGATTAAAGGCATGCGTCACAAGTAGACAAGTTTAAAGGGAAAGACAAGGAAGCAATGGCCTATGAGATTTAAACAACAACAACAAAAGCAAAGCACCTGCCATCAAGCGTGAAAGCCTGAGCTCAGCTCTTGGGACGCACATAGAAGAAAGTTGCAAGTTGTCCTATGATCTTCACATGTAAACTATGGCACATACATTTAAATGTAGTCATTTCTTAATTTAAAAAAAAAAGAAAGAAAAGAAAGAGAGGGTTGGCTGGGCAGTGGTGACACACGCCTTTAATCCCAGTGGCAGGAGTATGAGGATCTCTGTGTGTTAAAGGCCAGTCTGGTCCACAGAGCAAGATCCAGGATAGCCAGAGTTATACAAAGAAATCATCTAGACCCCCTGCCCCACCAAAAAAGGAAGGGAGGAAGGGGGAAAGGGAGGGAGGGAGAGAGGGTTGCTGGGTATGGGGCATGCCTTTAATCCTAGTACCAAGGAGGCTGGAAGATCTCAAAGCGAGGAGGGGGCTGTAAGGAGTAGGTACAATGTAGGTGCACCTCTGAGTTTGAGGCCAGCCAGGACTACCTAGTGAGATCCTGACTCAAAAGAAAAAAGGGGAACAGAGCTGGAAAGATGGCTTAGTGGTTATGAGGACTTTATAGGGTGATTCCCAGCACCACACGTAAGATTTAAAAATCTCAAAAACAAAATGAAAGGGAAGAAAAAGAGGAACCTATTAACTACGGGATGCTGCAAAGACACCCCAGGGGTGAACAGCTGCCTCAGAGGTTAAGAGAGCATACTGCTCTTGCAGATGATTGGAGTTTGAGTCCCATCACCCACCCACATTGAGCAGCTCACAAGCTCTCATAGTCAGAATCTGTCTGTCTCCCTCTCACCCTGCCCCTCCCCCACCCCCCCACCCCCCCACACACACCCCAATATTATTTATTTATTTAGGTTTTATGAGACAGGATTTCTCTGTGAAGCCCTGGATGTCCCGGAACTCACTCTGTAGACCAGGCTGGCCTCGAACTCAAGGACCAGCCTTCCTCTGCCTCCCAAGTTCGGAGATTAAAGGTACATGCCATGCCACTATGCCCCACCTAAAATGAATCTTTAAAAAGATATTCCAAAAGAAATGTTTTTTTTTTTTTTTTTACCACCTTTATTTATTGAGGGTATGTGTACCATGGCTCATGTGTGGTGACTAAAGGGCAATTTGAAGGCATCTAATGACCTCAGTTCAATTACTGGGACCCACATGATGTAGAAGATAAATATCAGATGACCTCTATGCACATGCAGAAGCATGCACATCTCTCCCCAATCAATCAATCAATCAATCAATGTAATCAAAGTCAAGACATTAAAAAGCATACAAAATAAAATACTTTAGCAGAACTAAAGTAAAAGAATAATGGCCTCTCAGACTTTTCAGTAAGATTAGTTTTAGAAACAAGGTGAAACACAAATTTGCAGGACTATGGCATGGAAGGTTTCAAGAGCAGAAGCCTTAAAAAACGAGGGAAATCACAGTGAAAGAAAATGAGAGGCTGAGCATGGTGGCGCATGCCTTTAGTCCCAGCACTCGGGAGGCAGAGGCAGGCGGATTTCTGAGTTCAAGGCCAGCCTGGTCTACAAAGTGAGTTCCAGGACAGCCAGGGCTATACAGAGAAACCCTGTCTTGAAAAACCATAAAAAAAAAAAAAAAAAAAAAAAAAAAAGGAGAAAGAAGGAGAAGGAGGAGGAGGAGAAGGAGAAGGAGAAGGAGAAGGAGAAGGAGAAGGAGAAGGAGAAGGAGAAGGAGAAGGAGAAGAAAAAGAAAAAGAAAAAGAAAAAGGAAAAGGAAAAGAAAAAGGAAAAGGAAAAAGGAAAAGGAAAAGGAAAAGGAAAAGAAAAAGAAAAAGAAAACGAGAAGCAATAGAACAAGGAAGATAAAATGAAACAAGGCAGTCCTAGAAGCTAAGCACAGTATTCCGAGGAGGACAGCAACGGCACTGTGGCCAGGACCACTAGGATGAAGCCTGAGAATTAACACTGGATTAAGCAGATTTCCAGGAATTCTTAGGAGTTCAGAGCCATAGCCTGGTTAATAAAGCAAGCAACAGGAGTGAGGTGTCCAATGAACTAGGCACAGGACTTGGGAAGTGCAAGGCTGAGGAGACTAATGGTGATAAAAACCACAGGAAGAATTCTGAAACCAGCTGTGGGGTTGAGACAAGGAAAAGCCAAACCAAGCCCTACTTCAACAGAGGTCAGAGTGCAGTGGGAAGCACACAAGCTTTAGACTCTAACAGACTGAGGCATAGGGCAGGTTCTAAGATGAACTGGCTATGACCCTTAAGAAAACCATTTCTGAGGCTGAGGCTGGAGAGATGGCTCTGCCGTTAAAAGCCCTGGCTACTCTTCAAGAGAAGACTTGAGTTCAATCCCCAACACCCACATGACAGCTCACAACTGGAATTCCAGGCCCAAGGGATCTGCTACCCTCTTCAGGCACACAAATGGTATAGATACATCCAAACAAAGCATTTGCACACACAAAATCAACTGAAATAAAGAGAACATCTTTTGAGACAGATTATAGTGGTACACAACTTTAATCCCCGCACTCTAGAGGTAAAGGCTGGATCACTGTGAATTCTGTGAATTAAAGGTCAGCCTCCGGCACAGGCAGTGTTCCATGCCAGGTAGGACTACACAGTGATAAGACCCTATGTTTAAAAAAGAAAAAGAAAAAAAGGAAGGAAGGAGAATTTTTTTCTTTTTTTCTTTTCTTTTTAATGCATTGGTGTTTTGCTTGTAATATCTGTGTGAGGGTGTCGGATCCCCAGGAACTAGAGTTACAGTCAGTTGTGAGCTGTCATGTGGGTGCTGGGAATTGAACCCAGGTCCTCTGGAAGAGTAGACAGTACTCTAAACTGCTGATCCTCTCCAGCCCCAACCATTTTCTTAAATTAAGTATGGTGCTCATATCTGTAATCCCAGCAGCCAGGAATCTGAGGCAGGAGGACTATGGAGACACCTAAGCAAATAATGCTGATGAAAGTACATAGACACCTGCCCCATATGAATGCTGGGAAATTATATGGACGAAATTATATTTGCATCCATTACTGTGACTTATGAACAGGCACATAAAGCCAAAAGCAAACCTAAACTCATCATAACACAATACTGAGATAACCATTTCAGACACCATTCTTACCAACTACACTAAATTGAATAATTCTAACAAGAGACAGGCAATCTCAGCTCTCTTCCTTCAACCTGAGCTGGAAATATCAACCTTTATACATATTTGAATTAAAGCGTTCTAGTGGTCCTTGCTTGCTTGTTTTGAGACAGGTCCTCATTATGTAGACCTGGCTACCTGGTCTTTGCTATATAGCCGAGGCTGGCATCAAACCCTCCTGTCTCAGTCTTCTATGCTGTGACTGTAGACATGAAGATGCATACTGGGATCACTTTTTAATACACATTACTTACTTATTTACGTGTATGACTTTGTCTGCATATGTCTGCTCAATACATGTGTGCCTAGTGCATAGTGCCTGTGAATACCAGAAGAAGGCATCAGATGCCCTGGCTCTAGTCACAGATGGTTGTGAGCTGCCATGCGGGTGTACTGGGGTTGAGCCCAGGCCAAGTCCTCTACAAGTACAGCCAGCACTCTTAACTGCTGAGCCATCTATCTCCAACCCAAATATTTTAAAATATTATTACCATCATTACTATTAATATTGTTTGAGACAGGGTCTCACTATGCAGTTCTGGCTGGCCTCAAACTCAGAGACCTGCCTGCCGGTGCCTCCAGAGTCCTGGGATTAGAGGTAAGCATCCTACCAAATGAGCTCTACCCCCAAGCCCTTCTAGCTCACCATGTACACCAGGCTATGTACATGCAGGAAGTTACCTTCGTCTGCTCTGTGAGTGCTTGGATTAAAAGCATTCGCCATGCTTGGTCCCACTGGACTTTTAATTGGGATTATTACCCTAATGTAAGGCTTTCTCCACTATACAATTATTTCCATACCTTGTATCAGAGTGTTTCAAATATTACACATTTACCCTAATGAAGTCTTAAGGAACTAGGAAAAAAAAACCTGACCAGTCAAGCAAAATACAATTTTTAATATCTAACCTTCAAGTGTCCTTTGCCCATAAGGAATTCAGAGTATCCAGCATCTGTAGCCAGCAACCCTACGAACTGCATGCTAGGCCGCTGCTGTATAAAGGCTTCGACAGCTTTGTCTGTCACATGCTTTCTCCCTGAAACATCCAGGGACACAAGATTGGGCAAGATGTCCTTTTGCTCTAACAATCGAAGGGCTATGTCTGACGTGAACTGTTTATCATCTGAGATGTCAAGATGGTTCAGATGTTTTAGCTCCCGAACGACATCCAGGATCTGGGTAGTAGTCATTTTTAAACATTTCAGATGGTGCATGGTGAGAGACTTGAGTCTGTCTTTGCAGGCCAGCAGGGCAGTGATATCTGTGATTGAGGTGTTAGAAATATCCAGGCTCTCCAGTCTAGGCAGCGAAGCAACTTCAGCCAGATCTTCATTGTAAAAGAGCACATTAGTGATGCTCAGAGCTCGAAGACCAGAGAGCCGGCTGAAGCACCGCTCATATGGATCCTCGAGGGACAGAGTTAATGAGTTTAGTACTAAGCACTGAAGATTTTGCTGGATCCACTTGTTACTGCCAAGGCCACTTATGATGTCTGTGATAGTGATGTCAGCATTCACACCCGTGGCATCAAGTTCTACTAGCTTGTGGTGGCAAAAGGCTTTCCGGAAAGCAACAGCGGAAATCTTTGCTTTGCGAATGCAAGCTCGCTTTAGGCGCATCTGGTTACCTCTGAAAATTCCCACAGTTCCATCATTCAGGAGACCTGGGGAAAAATAAGCAGCATTTTAACTTCAAAATCACAGACAAAGAAGAGCAAAAATTTCACCACACTAACATAATTCCATGCAGCTGCATTTTACTTACTTGATACAATTTGGTGAGATGAAGATATTATTGTCTAGACTAAGACCCAAAAGAGAACTTTCCAAGATTATGGAGCTAGTAACAGCAGAATCAGAATGGAACAGACATTGCGGAGATTCACTATTAGATACATAGGCAGCGATACGTCCCAGTGCTTCCCTACTATCAGACAGCACCACGTGCCAGGTAGCGCTAAGGCGCTGTAGGATTAGGCACCCGAGAGCCAATGGTGATTCTCCATGCTCTCTTCTCAGCTCTAGAAGTGTGGTATTATGAGGTCTGGTCTCTATCAATCTGGATACCAAAGCGACCATGGAAGAAAATTTAACAGACTTTGCACACTTTATGTATGAATGAGGTTTAAATTGTACACTAATATATTGGTAGCAATATATTTCTAATTTAAGTTCATAATACATTATTACATATATAAACATATTTAGACACACAATATATAGTTAGTAGATACAATAGCTAGAATTCACTATTAAACCACTAGCTATACACCTTTAATCCCAGCACCCAGAAGACAGAGACAGGCAGATCTCTGTGAGCTCAAGGCCAGCCTTATCTACACAGCCAGCTCCAGGACAGCCAGAACTATATAGAGACCCTGTCTCAATAAATAAACAACAAACAAACAAACAGCACACTAGCCAGATCTGAAACCATTTTATTTTGGTTTAGGGTTTTTTTTTTGTTTATTTATTTTGTTCTGTTTTGTTTTGTTTTATAGAAAGGGTTTCCCTGTGTGCCCTAGCTGTCCTGGATCTTGTTTTGTAGACCAGGCTAGTCTCAAACCACACCTGGCTTTAGTTTTTTAATTTGGATTTAAATTAGTTTTAAATTTTGTCTTTATGTGTGTGCACATGTGCGCTCATCATATGTATGGTATGGAGGTCAGAGGACAACTCTGTGGAGTTAGTTTTTCTCCTGCCACATGGATCCCTAGAATGAACTCAGGTCTTAGCTTGGCAGCAAGCCTATTCACCCAGTAAGCTACAATACCAGCCTCTGGGGCTTTCTGTCTGTTTTTAAAACACGGTCTCACTCTGTATCTCTGATTGGCCTCAGACTTGTACCAGCACTTGAAGCCTTACTGAAATGGTTTAGGATCTAGACATAAGTAGTACTCACTGTAACCCCAGCACCAAAGAGACTGAGACAAAAGATCACTGTGAGTTCACTAAAGAGTTAAACTATGTCTGTCTGTCTGCCTGCCTGCATACCTACCCCCCACCACAAACATACACAAGCAGAATAGTTTTTTTCCTTTAAAAAGAAGAAGAAAAAAACAAGCAAACAACAACAACAACAAAAATCACCAGATCTTCTGTGTAGGACAAATGCAAATAAAATGAACAAAGTCCTGAGTTCAATTCCCAGCAGCCACGTGGTGGCTCACAACCATCTGCAATGGGATCTGATGCCCTCTTCTGGTGTGTCTGAAGACAGCTACAGTGTACTCATATACGTAAAATAAATAGATAAATCTTAAAAAAAAAAAAAAGTCGCTCAGACATGACCTATTAGACAACAAACAGCCTTGCAAGTTTATGGCACTTCAGAGTCATGTCTCAAAAAATATTACACACCAAACAACACCTAAGGAAGAAATCACAGCCAGACCTATAAAATGTCCTCTAAGACCAGTCTGCAGCATAAGCATTCGGGTCAAGATAAATAAATATTATCAAGTTAAAGGAAGGATTTTTACTGTCATCTCAGCTAGTCCATACTAATGATGCCATTCAAGCTGACAGATGGCCAATATCAAATCAGAACTAACACATGGGGTGGGGGTGGGGGGGTCTGAGAGCTATAGCTAAGTGGTGGAGCACTTACCCAGCATGTTCAAAGCTTATTAAGTACCACTAGGCAGTTTAAAGTCTTCATGAAACTTGTGGGGAAGAAAAACTGAGTGAAGCAAGCAAAGGACTAGCTTAGCTGTGTGGGTACTGGGTACAGAACCTAAGTCTTCTGCAAGAGCACGCGCAGTAACACAGCCTCCTTAACAATGCACCCTGCAACCTGCTGGCACACTGAGACCCCACCCTTGCATGCACTCAGTTGCATATATACCTACTAAACCAATGAAAACAAGTTGCTCATTTTAGCAATCCCCTGGCAACGCCCTGTTTCTATTCAAACATATTCTATGTCAAACAGTATCTGGACCAATCCTACCTGAACAGGTTGCAGGGCACATGAACATCAGGGCAAACTGTGATCTCTGAGTTATTTTTTATTTGTTTCTTGTTTTTTTGAGACAGAGTTCTCAGTATAACCACTCTAGATGTCTGGAAACTCACTCTGTAGACCAGGCTAATCTCACACTCACAGAGATCTACCTGTCTCTGCCTCCCAAGTCCCGAGCTTAAAGCTGCCAGGCACTCTTACAGCTCTTTTAGAAAGAACACCCTACTTACTATCTTACGTTTATGCATAATTGGGCATACATATGATTAAAAACAGTTGCATCATGGTGAAGGACATGTGTAGTAAAGAAAAGGTTGTAATACCCAAACCTGTCACCTGTAACCAGTTCCTCCTTCTCCAGCCTCCATAAAGTAATAAAGTAGAGCCCCAGGTAGTAACCGAGGCCCCTGGGTCTCCCAGTCAGGTGGCCTCTGCCTCTCTCAGCAGTGTGTCCAAAACCTAAACTTTTGTTCTGTCCTAAGTGAATCTTACGCTTTGCTATTTGTGTGTGCATCTTTTCCAAGTTATGTGAACAAAGTGCCACAAACTGGCCAGGGCTAGAGAGATGCCTCAGTGGGTTAAGAACGCTTGCTCTTGCAGAAGACTTAGATTCAATACCCAGTACCCACAGTGTAGATCACAGCCATCTGTAACTGCAGATCTAGGGAAGCCAACATCCTCTTCTGGCCTCTGCAGGCACCAGACACGCACGTGATGAGCAGCAACAGAAACACTGGCACACACCTTTAATGCCAGCATTTGGGAGGCAGAGATAGATGGATCTCTGGTCAACTGTAAGTTTTAGGACAGCCAGAGCTACACAGAGAAACAGTCTCAAAAACAAAACCAAGCCGGGCGTGGTGGCGCACGCCTTTAATCCCAGCACTCCGGAGGCAGAGACAGACGGATTTCTGAGTTCGAGGCCAGCCTGGTCTACAAAGTGAGTTCCAGGACAGCCAGGGCTACACAGAGAAACCCTGTCTCAAAAAAAAAAAAAAAAAAACCAAAAACAACAGCAGCAGCAGCAACAGAAAAGAAACTAATATAATACCCAACTGAATATTTTTTGAGCTAGGTTCTCATGTACTATAGACTGAATTCAAATTCACTCCCTTGCTAAGGATGACCTTGAACTCCTGAATCTCTCGCCCAGCCTCCCAAGTGCTGGGATTCCAGGTATGTGCCAATACTCCTAGTTATTTAGTTATTTATTTGGAGTATGTATGTATGCATGCCACACTGCACATGTGGAGGTCAGACTATAACTTCTGAAGTCGTTTTTCCTTCTACTGTGTGGATCCTTTTTTTTTTTTTTTTTGGTTTTTCGAGACAGGGTTTCTCTGTGTAGCCCTGGCTGTCCTGGAACTAAGAAATCCACCTGCCTCTGCCTCCCAAGTGCTGGGATTAAAGGCGTGTGCCACCATGCCCAGCTTGTGTGGATCCTCTTATCTTTATCCCTTGACACACCTGGCTTCTCACATGGCACTGGGACCCTAAGTCCTTATGCTTCTGTTGAAAGGCCTTTACCCACTGAGCCATTTCCAGCATCCCAACAGTATTTATTATATATCACAGTAAAACTTTAAGTCCTATTCAGCAGGGACATCAAATGTAGGTATAAGAAGGCTGTATGGCATGGAAGGTTTCAAGAGCAGAAGCCTTAAAAAACGAGGGAAATCACAGTGAAAGAAAATGAGAGGCCGAGCGTGGTGGTGCACGCCTTTAATCCCAGCACCACTCGGGAGGCAGAGGCAGGCGAATTTCAACACTTATATATAAACAGGGATAATTATAATTCCTAATGTCTTAGTTACTGTCTGTTGTTGTTAAGAGACACCATGACCAATAGAGCTTATAAAATAAAGCATTGAATCACGGCCTGCTAGTGTCAGACAGTGAGTCCATGACCACCATGGTGGGATGTAGCAGCAGGCGGCAGGCATGGCACTTAACAGTAGCTGAGAGATTACATCTGATCCACAGGCACCAGGCAGAAGGAGCTAGAGCTAGCTGCCATGGCATAAGGTTTTGAAACCTCAAAGCCCACCCCAAGTGGCACACCTCCTAATCTTTCCCAAATACTTGCCTTAACTGGGGACCAAGAACTCAAACATATGAGCTATAGGGGCCAGTCTCACTCAAGCCACCACACCTAACTGCTCACTCTATCTCCTAACTGTGAGCAAATCCTATTCCTTATTTGTCAGAGGGTTTAAACCCTAAAGAAAGACAGGTGTTTTACTACAGTTTAATTTTAAATAGAAACAACAAAAACCCCAATTACAGAACTATAATTTCACAGATAATACTTTTCCAATGTAGTTTCAAGATGTAGCTTAGTTGGTAAAGTACCTGCCTACCATAAACAAAGCCCTGGGTTAACTCCCAACATTGCACAAAACAGTATGAACCATAACTTAGAATTATGTTCTAAGCAACTTAGAATTATGTAGATGCAACAGGTTCAAGGTCATCTTCGTTGTCATACAGAGTTTAAGGCTAGTGAGGGAAATATGAATACGTGAAAATTATCTATAATATCTCACTTTAAAAGTCAAGAGCAGCCAGGCGTGGTAGCGCATGCCTTTAATCCCAGCACTTGGGAGGCAGAGGAAGGCGAATTTCTAAATTCGAGGCCAGCCTGGTCTATAGAGTGAGTTCCAGGACAGCCAGGGCTACACAGAGAAACCCTGTCCTGTCTCGAAAAACCAAAAAAAAAAAAAAAAAAAAGTTAAGAGCAGAAACCAGTATTTTCAAAACAGTATGAGTCTACCACTGTCAAGATAAGATGGTATGTATTTATACACGTGGTGTCTTCTAAACAGAAGTGCTATAGTTAAGAGAAGTTCCTTGTGACCTACTCACTTTTTAGTCTTGAAGAGAGGGCTTAGTGGTTAAGAGCATTTGCTGTTCTTGTAGAGAGCCAGGGCTCAGATCCCAGACCCACATAATGGTTCTCAACCATCCTAACTCCAGGTCAAAGGAACCTGCGCCTTCTCATCTCCAGGGGCACCAGGGACACACGGTGCACATACAGACACGCAGGCAAAACACTTGTCCACATAATATAAATAAATCTAAATATGTATGTGTGTCTTTTGATTTGATGTTTCTCAAATCAAAAATGAAAGATAAAGTTTTGCCTAAACTGGAATGAAAAAAAAAAAAAAATCATTAAGTCTGAAGCAAAACAAGTAAAAAAATCCCTGAATTCCTTTTCTTAGAATCAGAATCTTCTGACTTTTTCTACCATTTCTAAGAAAATAACTAGATAAGCCCCTGCAGTACTTTAAATCCAATGCTAACTAACAGCACACAATGAACTCTTCCATCTTTATCATTTACCGTGGAATGCTATAGTCTGAAGAAGCCGGTCAGCCACCTCCTGTGGGAACACCCCAGGCTCCTGCAGACACAGGGTTCCATCTTGGCGTGCTGAGCAGAACTTCTCGAGGTTGGTGGTCAGGAAACTCAAGCAGATGTCAAGCAAGGAATAGGGAGAGGCTTCCTCCTTGGAATGCAGGAAGAAACATAAAAGGAACACACACACAGACGAAATGAACAGATTAGTTTCCAGAGCCACTTACTCATTAAAATCTGCTGCCCAGAGCAGATGGCGACTACTGTGACCTCAGAGATCCACCTGCTCTGTCTTTGGAGGACTAAGTTAAAGGTGAGCCTCACTAGGTGCAGGCACAAAGACAAAAATCTTAAACTGTTGGCTGTTACATCTGAATTCTTCTCTCCTGGCCAGTGTTAGATCAACCTGACACACAAACTAGAGTTAGTTGAAAGCACAGAACTGTAATAGAGAAAATAGCTATGTAAGATCCAGCTGTAAGGCATTTTCTTAATTAGTGACCCATGTGAGAGGGCCCAGACCATTGTGGGTAGTACCATGCCTGAGCTGGTGGTCCTGGGTTCTATAAGGACCGAGGCTGAGCAAGCCATGGGGAGCCCGCCAGGAAGCAGCACCCCTCTCCATCGGCTCCTGCCTCCAGGTTCCTGCCTTGTTTGAGTTCCTGGCCTGACTTCCTTCGACGGTGAACTGCAAACTAGAAGTGTAAAGCAAAGAAACCCTTTCCTTCCCAATCTGCTTTTGGTCATGGTGTTCAATTGCAGCAACAGAAACCCTAGCTTAGACGCCTTCCAAAATGTAATCTTACTTTACTTTTCAACTTAATTTCCTACAAAATTCCCACTAAAATCTGCTATGATTGAGTTACATATAAAATAATTTGAGTCGGCCGGGCGTGGTAGCCCATGCTTTTAATCCCAGACTGGAGCCAATGTGATGTGTATGCTTAAAATCCCATCAAACACCAGGCAGCGGTGGCGCACGCCTTTGATCCCAGCACTCGGGAGGCAGAGGCAGGTGGATTTCTGAGTTTGAGGCCAGTCTGGTCTACAAAGTGAGTTCCAGGACAGCCAGGGCTACCCAGAAAAACCCTCTCTGAAAAAACCAAAAAAATAAAAATAAAAAAGAAAGAAAGAAGAAAATCCAATCAAGGGAGTCAAGGGCAAGAAAAGCCAGGAATTCAAGGCCATGCTCAGCTACAGCCTGAAGCCAGCCTGGACTACATGAGATTCTGTTTCACAAAAACAGAAGCAAAATAGGGAAGTTAGTACCTGTGCTATGTATCATCAAAAACAAAAGTGCATTTATTTAAGTTTTGTCTGTGTACGGGCTTTGCTTATTTGTTTACTTGAGGCAGTTTCATGTATCTTAGACTGCCTTTGAACTCCTGATCTTCCTACCACTACAGGCCAGTGCTATCATTCTAGATTTAAAAATAGTAATAAAAAATTTAACCAACTTTATTCTAGTCTGAAAAAAATCAGAATAGAGTATAAGATAACAGAAACAAACTCTTAAAATGTCCCCAATGATAATATTAAAATATAAGTACAGTTATCCATCTCTTCGGTACTTTCTGTTCAATTGTGCCATTTTATAATAATTAACCATTATTTCCTTTACTCCTCACCCTCACTTAAAAAAAAACCTTTTTATAGTATTTATTCTGTATGTATGTAAGTATGTTTTGTATTCCCTTGTGTGTATGACATGGTGTGTAGGCAGAAGTCAGAAGACAATTTGCTAGAAACATCAGGTACTAAAAGTAATAAAACTGCTCTAATTCCTCGGTGGCAGACCTGGTGACTTCAGAATCTCTAAGTAATGAGATCTATGCCTTTGACAAGTGCAAGAAGCACCCTTTAAGGCTGATGCTTAACACTGTCTTAAAAGGAACAAAGTGCATGCAGATCCTTTGGTTCCCTTGTTACAAGACCCTGAAGAAGTAAAACTGCATCTTAAAAATGAAGAAGCAACTTCTCCACAGGTACTGGGGTTGGCTGCTAAGAGCAGGGCTAGACTGGACTTGAACTGTAATCATATCATACTAGGCAATTCAACTAGTTATTCTGACTTCAGCTGTTCCTCTATCTCTGTAGGACAGGATAACATTAGTACTTAGGATGCTGCTGTCAGGATGAAGGGAGCTGTTTAAATGCCTGATACAAGCCTTCCCCAGAGTAAGGAAAACCCAAATCTCAGGCACCTAAGACAACAAGTGCACCCAGAGTAGGGGTGGTGCTCTTTAATCCCAGCACTTGGGAGGCAGAGGCAGGAGGACTGAGTTCAAGGCCAGCCATGTCTACAGAGCAAGTTCCAGGACAGCCAGGGCCACACAGAGAACCCAAGTCTCAAAAACAAAACAACAAGAGACATCAGGTTCTTACATGTAATTTCTCAGGATAAAATCCATGTTAGAACTTTAAAAATGTGTTTTCTATTATAATTTCACTTGTTGGTGTAAAATATACTGCTGAAAAGCAACAGAGGTGGGAAAGATTTATTTTAGTATACAATTCCAGATCTCAGTACATCACAGGAGGTCATCAGTCAAGTCGTCAGGAGCTTCAAACAACTACTTACACCATCTTCACAAGAGTGGATCGAGGTGAGTGCATCCATGCTTGCCCAGCTGCCCTTCTCTACTCTGTGTAGCTGGGACCCACCCTCACTCTGGGTCTTCCCAAACCAGTTAATGCAACTAAGACGGCCATCCAAGCAAGACAAGACACAGGCCAACCTGATACAGACAATGTCTCACTGAAATTCTTCCCGGGTGATTTTAGATTGTGTCAAATTGACAACTAAAATTTCACTAGGAGTGCGGGTCCTTTAGAGTTTCTGGCTTTATATAGTGGTCTCAACTCTAATTCTTCTGAGTATGTTCAAATATCTTCTCCTACTTGAAAGGTCCCTAAGGTTAGCAAGTCCATCAAAAGATAACAGCAGCACTGCTAGTGCCCCCTTCCTGTGCACCTCAAAGATAGTTTGGTTTGGTTTTTAAGAACTACTTGTATAGCTGGGCATGATGACTCATGCCTTTAATTCTGGCACTCAGGAAGCAGTGGCAGACAGCTGAGTTTAAGGCCAGCCTGGTCTACAGAGCAAGTTCCAGTACAGCCAAGGCTACTCAGAGAAGCTCTGTCTTATAAAGCACACACCAAGTCTTTACATTTTATTTAATTACTGTGTATAGTGCATATGCCAAAGTGCACACAGAGAGGTCAGAACCTTGAGTCTTAGTCACTGTCCTTCTGCGGTAAAGAGACACCATGGGGCTGGAGATGGCTCAGCAGTTAAGAGCACTGACTGTTCTTCCAGAGGTCCTGAGTTCAATTCCCAGCAACCACGTGGTGGTTCACAACCATCTGTAAAGGGATTCTATGCCCTCTTCTGATGTGTCTAAAGACAGCTACAATGTACTCATATACATAAAATAAATAAATCTTTTTTTAAAAAAAGAGAGAGAGAGAGAGAGAGAGAGACCATGACCAAGGCAAGTCTTATAAAAGAAATCACTTAATTGGGGGCTTACTTACAGTTTCAGAGGTTAGTCCATTATCATCATGATGGGAAACATGGGGACATGAAGGACAACTTTATGATGGAAATTATTAATTTGTTATTTTATTTTAGAGACCGATCTCACTATATTAAGACTAGCCTAGGGGCCAGAAAGATGGTTCAGCAGGTAGAGGTGCTTGCCACAAAGTCTAATAATGAGTTTGATTCCTGGAAACCATGAGGGAGCCGACCCGCACTGCATTATGACCTCTGTACTCCCGCTGGAATGAGGTTCTCCTCATTCCAACTAAATAAATAAATGTAAACCAAAACAAATCATTTTTTAACTTTTAATATTTTCAACATTTCCCTTTTTAAATTTGTCTTTTTGTGTGTGTTCTGTCCGCATACATGACATGTATGCTTCATGCCCATAGAGCCCAGAAGGCGGCACTGGATTCCCTAGATTGGAATTACATGTTGAGAGCCACCACGTGGATACTGAGAACTGAACCTGGTTCCTCCACAGGAGTAAGCTAGTGCTTAACTGCTAAGTCATCTCTCTAGTCCTAAGGTTTCATTTTCCAAGTATTTATTTATTTATTTGACAGAGACAGACAGACAGACAGACAGACAGACACATCAAAAGAGTGCATCAGATTCCTGCAGCTGGAGTTCCAGGGTTGTGAGCTGTCTGAGATGTGAGTGCTCTTAACCTCTGACCTTCTTTTTAGCACACATGCACTTGCCTCTATTTTTTTAATTTTTTATTTTAAAGGTTTCTTTTATTTCCATTGACATGTATGTGTCGTATGAATGTGTCACGTGTTCATGGATACCTGAGGAAATCAGAAGACTGTGTTTGAGCTAAAATTACAGGCAACTGTCAGGGGCCTGATGTGAGCGCTGGGGTAGATGGCCCTCGGGTCCTCTAGCCTCCTATTCCCTCTGAGACATTGCTTCAACCCACACTTCATTTAATTAAAAAACAAAAAACAAAAACAAAATAAAACAACCCGGCCTGGGACACTCTATGCAGCTCAGCTGGCCTCACTTTTCACCTCCCTGCTTCAGTTTCTGAGTCCTACAGGGACTATCATTACATCTGGCAGAGAAATGCAGTTTTTATTAACTGAAGGACTTGGGACTCCTGATGTCTGAATTAAAATGACATTTACAAAACAAAAATGCTGGCATACATGCAAATAGAGCACTCATATAAATAAATACATACAGACATACACACACACAAGCAAAACTAAAATGCCATTATTAGGCAATAAATTCATTAGAACTTAGTCTTCCTGTACTTCAGTCCATGATCTAAAAAATGCAGAAAATACCAGCACCTACCTTATGGGACCTTTGTCAGAATAACTACATTCTAAATGCAGAACTCTTGAAGTAGTGCCAGCACGCCAACCGCAGAGTCAATGTTAATGCTTATTATAGAATGTAAGTTCCACCAGAAAAACAAATGTTCTGTTCACTGATACAGTCATAAGCCTAAAATAACACCTACTACATCATAGCCACAAATGTGTATTAAACAAGCGAATTGTCCAGAACAAATTTACTGTTAGGTGTATTTCAGTCCTAGAAAACAAGAGATGAGGTGCCAAGAGGGAAATATTAAGTCTCAAGGTTAGAGCTGACCTTAAAGAAAGGACCTGAAGGACAGGCAAGCATCACCTCAGCTCTCACAGATCCACTTTGGGTTCCAGATTTTTGCTTGTCTTGGACTGCCAGGGCTTGCACAGGCACAGAGCCACTGAGCTATACAGGCCCATCCCACTCTCATGTTCTACACTGATTCCCCAACTCAGACTTCCAGAAAGGAGCATCCGAGGCCAGATGTAACCAAACCTCTCCACTCTACCCCTTTCTGACATCTTACAAATGAGAAAGGTCAATAAAGTTGTCTCAAGGACACAAATGGCATCATCCTCAAGAATACAAACATCAGGGCTGGAGAGATGGCACTAGCTACTCTTCCCAGCATCCACATGGCAGCTCACAACTGTAACTCCAGTTCCAGGGAATCCAACACCATCATACAACATGCATGCAGGGAAAACACCAGTGCACATTAAAAAAAGAAGAACAACATATTATGAAATACCGGACCAATGGGGGGATTGTTTGTGTTTTTGTGCTGGGGCTCAAACCCAAGTCTTTTGCCTGCTTGTTTGCTTGAGGTAGATCTCACTATGTACCCCAGGAGGACTTGAACTCAAGAGAGATCCCCTTGCCTCTGCCTCTCTGAATTAAAGGCAGGCACCACAATACCTGCCCTAATCCAGGGTCTTGTTTCGTCCATGCTACTCAAGTGCTCTACTGCTAAGCTACATCCTCAGCTGCTTCACTGTACAAGAAATCAGTGATTACTATTCATAAACACCTAGATGCCAAGTTAAAAAGCAGGTAAAGCAAGTTTTCTGCATGTATCACTTCAAAACCTAGCCAATATGGCAAGTTGTTGTGTGCTAAAGGGCAAGGAGGTAGAGTTCTATTTTAAAAAGACCAAGGTCTCAAATGGAAACTAAATCTCCTGGCCTCCTTCTTAGCTCATGTAATAAAGCTATTCTAGGAAACAAAAGTTTAGGTCGGTGATCACTGAGCGCTTGTGGATCATACGGATCGGTAACAGACACCTCAGCATTGTTTCCCTCTTAGCTACAGCTTGAGTTTTGAATTTAGTTCACAGATACAGGTTTAATAACGTGAAGCACAGTTCTGGGCTCAGCGTCTCCTGGCTTTGCTACTTACTAGCTTTGTGGTCCACGGAGAAGCAAACTGGGTTTCCTGATCTGAAAAGGTGAGGCTAGACCATCCTGACTATCTTCTAAGACAGTAGAGGGAATCGATGGAATGTGGGTCAAGACCAGTTCTAAAGTACTAACATAAGCTAAGCGTGATGCCACACACCTGTAATCCCAACACTGAGTACGTGAGACAGAAGGACTGCAAAATCAAGGCTACCCTGGGAAACACTGCAGGTTCAAAGCCAGCTAAAGCTACATAGTGAGAGTGGCTCTCAAAAAATAAATAAATAAATAAATAAATAAATAAATCAAAGGCTGTCTGTGTAGCAGCATGGTAGAGCACATTTCTAGTATAAAGAAGGCTCTGGATCCAATTCCTAGCACTGCAATAAAATGAAATGCTACAGTACTGGAGCTGGAGATAGAGCTCAGTGGTAAAGCCATTTGTCTAGCACTCATAAGGCCCCAGGTTTGAGCCTCAGCATTGCAAACGTCTAAGCAACCAAGACCCTCACATCATTAGCAAACTGAAGCACCAGGGAAATAAGGGTCCTTCCTATGAAAGCTGGTTAATACACTCCTCAGAGCTAAGAAGTCAATTTACACGAAATGTAAGCTCTTTCACAGTACTTACCTTTAATTTGCTAACATTTACTACCCTTTAAGAAACAAGAGAGCCGGACAAGTGAGACAGCTCAGTGGTTAAGAGCACTGTCTGCTCTTCCAGAGGTCCTGAGTTCAATTCCCAGCAACCACATGGTGGCTCATAACCATCTGCAATGTGATCTGATGCCCTCTTCTAGTGTGTCTGAAGACAACTACAGTGTACTCATATATATATAAATAAATAAATCTTAAAAAAATAAAAGAAACAAGAGAGCCAAGTACTTTAATCTCAGAATTTGGGAAGTAAAGACAGAGTGATTGGGAGTTTAAGGCCAGCATGGGCTACATAAGAGCCTAACTTATAAGACCAATAATAATAATAATTCTTAAGTGGACGCGTAGAGACATGATTATCCAAAGACTATGGCAATGACTGACACTGAAAAACTACAACGGGACTAGAAAAGGAGACCACGGGCTGGTGAGATGGCTCAGTGGTTAAGAGCACTTCCAAAAGTCCTAAGTTGAAATCCCAGCAACCACATGGTGGCTCACAACCATCCGTAACAAAAATCTGATGCCCTCTTCTGGAGTGTCGGAAGACAGCTACAGTGTGCTTACATATAATAAATAAATAAATATTTAAAAAAAAAAAAAGAAAAGGAGACCACAAGCTGGGCCAGTGGTACTCTTCTGCAGTCCTCACTGATGGGCAGGCTGAGTCACTTGAGTGCAGGAGTTCATTGTAGCTTGGACAACATAAAAGGAACACGTCTTTAAAGAAGAGCAGCAGGCCTGGAGATATGATGGTTCAACAGCTAAGAGCATTGGAGATCACACAGTCTGTCTTCAACTACAAGGGATCCAGAGATATCTCCCAGCCCTACAAGTACATGCAGGTATATGTGTGTGTACATACATGCACACAAATAAAAATATATGTTTAAAAAAACTAAAAGGGGCAGTGAGCAGGATGCTAAAAGAATAAGTAAAAAAATAAAATTAAATTTAAAAACTAACACTAAAAAAAGGAGGTATGAGGGTTGGAGAGATGGCTCAGCGGTTAAGAGCACTGACTGTTCTTCCAAAGGTCCTGAGTTCAAATCCCAGCAACCACATGATGGCTCACAACCATCCGTAATGAGATCTGATTCCCTCTTCTGGTGTGTCTGAAAACAGCTACCCTGTACTTATATATAAAATAATAAATAAATCTTAAAAAAAAATTTAAAAAGGAGGTATGAAGGTAAATAAGGAAGGGAAGAGAGGAAAAAAAGAAGAACATTAAATAGGCTTTAAGGGCTGGCGAGATGGCTCAGCGAGTAAGAGCACTGATTGCTCTACCAAAGGTCCTGAGTTCAAATCCCAGCAACCACATGGTGGCTCACAACCACCTGGAATGAGATCTGACGTTCTCTTCTGGTGCGTCTGAAGACAGCTACAGTGTACAATAATAAAGAAAAAAAAAAGTAAATAGGCTTTAAGAGGCTAGAGGACTAAAAAGTGCTTAGCCAGAAATTCAAGGTCATATTTATTAAGTTGAGGCCAACTCAGGCTCTAGAAGATTCTGTCCATCTATGTCTTTCCCCCAAAATATTTTCCATAAAGTGGACATAAAGACAAGAAAAAAAGAAAACAGGGGCTGGAGAGACGGCTCAGCCGTTAAGAACACTGACTGCTTTTCCAGAGGTCCTGAGTTCAATTCCCAGCAACCACATGATGGCTCACAACCATCTGTAATGGGATCTGATGCTCTCTTCTGGTGTGTCTGAAGACAGCAACAGTGTACTCATATAAAGTAAATAAATACATCTGTACTGGTTAGTTTTGTGTCAACTTGACAGGGCTGGAGTTATCACAGAGAAAGGAGCTTCAGTTGAGGAAATGCTTCCATGAGATCCAACTGTAAGACATTTTCTCAATTAGTGATCAAGGGGGAAAGGCCCCTTGTGGGTGGGACCATCTCTGGGCTGGTAGTCTTGGTTCTATAAGAGAGCAGGCTGAGGGCTGGTGAGATGGCACAGTGGGTAAGAGCACCCGACTGCTCTTCCGAAGATCCGGAGTTCAAATCCCAGCAACCATATGGTGGCTCACAACCATCTGTAACAAGATCTGACGCCCTCTTCTGGAGTGTCTGAAGACAGCTACAGTGTACTTACATATAATAAATAAATAAATCTTAAAAAAAAAAAAAAGAGCAGGGTGAGCAAGCCAGTAATGAACATCCCTCCATGGCCTCTGCATCAGCTCCTGCTTCCTGACCTGCTTGAGTTCCAGTCCTGACTTCCTTTAGTGATGAACAGCAGTATGGAAGTGTAAGCCGAATAAACCCTTTCCTCCCCAACTTGCTTCTTGGTCATGATGTTTGTGCAGGAATAGAAACCCTGACTAAGACAACATCTTTAGAAAAAAAGAAAGTGTTTTTTATATAAAACTAAGTAAAAGGAATTTCCTTTTCTAGAGGGTTATAGACAAATGACTTGTAAATATTTACACAAAGGGGCCTGGCCTCATCACTCTTCCTGTTAAACACAGCATTTCTGCTAAGTCAAAGTACCAACAAGTTATTAGCAAAGGAAGCATAGCTGGTCTAACCCTTGGTGTCGTCAGACACTTCCCCTCCGGAACCTCGAGCGCAGCTTTCCCTTTTCCTCTCCCTCAACTCACATAGTGAACATCACTGTATGCGATTCTCAGCAAATCACACACATTTGTTCACTCAACATTTTTCTTCCGTCAGATGTACTAAGTGGTTATCACACAAAGCTGAAAAAAGACATTATGGTCCCCATCCAAAACCAACTCAAAACCTGGGAGAGACAACCAGGTTCATTAACATGGCTCCATAAAATAACTCTTACAATGAAGTGGGAACTTAAGGGTTCTTTGGAAACTCGGTTGTGTTGGAAGGTGTTATGCTGGGGAAAACATGTGAAGGAGTGTTTTCATGGGGTGGACACCGGTGAAAGGCTAAGCAGACTTGTGAAGGAACGTTTCACTGAAGCAGATACAGGAGAGAGGATGTTCTGCTAAAACAAGCAAAGAATCTTTCACAGGTGGTGAAAGATTCTTTGCGCCAGGCGTGGTGACACATGCCTTTAATCCCAGCACTCGGGAGGCAGGGGCAGGCGGATTTCTGAGTTCCAGGACAGCCTGGTCTACAAAGTGAGTTCCAGGACAGCCAGGGCTACACAGAGAAACCCTGTCTTGAAAAAAAAAAAAGAAGAAAAAAAGAAAGATTCTTTGCTAATGACACACATGTTCTGGTCTGCCTCACATTTGCAGTTGAGCTCTATTTGTCGGGACTCCATAGAAATACACCAAGAGCTGGGAGTGGTGGCTATACAGAGAAACCCTGTCTCGAAAAACCAAAAAAAAAAAAAAAAAAGAAAGAAAGAAAAAAGAAAAACACCAAGAAATTTCTGGTGGTGTGCTGCAGTTTTTTGCTGCTTTTGCAGACTCAGGTTGATTGGCAGAGTGATGAAAGTGTTTAAGAACCATCATTAAAAATAGGTTTTGAAAAAATTAAAGTTATACTACAATGTGAAAGGGAACAAGCCATATTAGCTAAGGATTTCACAGTGGAAGTAAGGCTTAAGGGGATATCTGACAGTTTAATATTTATAACTAGAACATCATTCTACATAAAAAAACATAGTAAATTTTGTGAATAGAATTTAGAGGCAAAGAACTAGCATTATACACCATAAAGGTTCAGTGTTGTGTTACTATGCACAATATTTTATTCAAATATTTGTTGACTCCTACCATACATGAGACACTATCAAACACAAGGTTACTCCTTTGTAAACCTGCTGCTGCCCGTGTAAACAGATCATATCCTAACTTGTACAATACAATGCGTGGTTGCAAAAAAAACATGAGACCAAGCTAGCAGGAACTAGCCCGCAGGTTCCATGTAGATCGGAGGAGTCCACAAATTTACATGTATCCTCTCCTGCAATATCAGCACTTGGGAGGTGAAGGGAGGAGGACCAGGAGTTCAGCTGTCCTTGGTAACATAGAGTTCAAGTCCAGCCAGGCAGTGGTGACCCACGCCTTTAATCCCAGTGGAGGCAGGCGGAACTGCACTGAGAAACCCTGTCTCGAAATCTCCTGAGAATTGTGGGGAAGGGGTTAGGGTGTACTAGCAAGATGGCTGAGCAGTTAAAGACACTTGCTATGTAAGACTGAGATCTGAGTTGGATCCCTAGAGCCCACATAAAGGAAGATGGAGAGAACTGACTTCATGAAGTTGTCCTCTGACCTCCACATCCAGACTGTAGTATATATGTGCCCTAATAATAATAAATGAAATAAAAATCATTAAAGAAAATGTAGAGTACAGAATCGAGTGTCATTCAATAACATTACTTAATTCCTACTACATTCTCTTCCTTCACAATGAAGTGGACTCAGTATCATGTTTCTTGAAGGTTTGCAGTGACAAAAGATACATATTCTTGGGACCCACTGCATCAGATAACAACAGGGAAGAACAACAACAAAATCTGAGCAGGAAAGACAACATTCTCATTCTTATTTTTCTTTGTCATGTTCACATGCAGAGGTGTACATGTGTGTGTGTGCAGACAGGCCTGTGTGTCTGTATGCATAAAGGCCCAAGGGGCTGGTGAGATGGCTCACCGGGTAAGAGTACCAACTGCTCTTCCAAAGGTCCTGATTTCAAATCCCAGCAACCACATGGTGGCTCACAACCACCTGTTAATGAGATATGACGCCCATTTATGGTGCGTCTAAAGCTACAGTGTACTTATTTATAATAAATCTTTGGGCCAGAGCAAGCGGGATTTACCAGAGCAAGCACAATTTACCAGAGCAAGCAGGGTCAAGCGGGGCTGACTGGAGCAAGCAGAGGTCCTAAAGTCAATTCCCAACAACCAGATGAAGGCTCACAACTATCCATACAGCTACAGTATGTACTCATATACATTAAATAAATAAACCTGTTGGGAGCCGCGCCCACATTCGCCGTTACAAGATGGCGCTGACAGCTGTGTTCTAAGTGGTAAACAAATAATCTGCGCATGTGCCGAGGGTGGTTCTCCACTCCATGTGCTCTGCCTTCCCCGTGACGTCAACTCGGCCGATGGGCTGCAGCCAATCAGGGAGTGACACGTCCTAGGCGAAGGATAATTCTCCTTAATAGGGACGGGGTTTCGTTTTCTCTCTCTCTTGCTTCTTACACTCTTGCTCCTGAAGATGTAAGCAATAAAGTTTTGCCGCAGAAGATTCTGGTCTGTGGTGTTCTTCCTGGCCGGGCGTGAGAACGCGTCTAATAACAATTGGTGCCGAATTCCGGGACGAGAAAAAACTCGGGACTGGCGCAAGGAAGATCCCTCATTCCAGAACCAGAACTGCGGGTCGCGGTAATAAAGGTTCCCGTAAAGCAGACTGTTAAGAAGGATTCAACTGTATGAATTCAGAACTTTTCAGCTGGGGAACGAGAGTACCAGTGAGTACAGCTTTACGAGGTAAGTCTGGTCTTGAACTTTCTAAGGAAATTCAAGACAGTCTATCAGAAGTAAAGTGGAATATGTTTGGCCTTGAATTTTTTCTGGTGTTAGGAGCCCTTTTGTTCCTTTTCACATGTTATCAAGTGATTAAGATAGGGCTGAAAATTCTAGAGGAAATTCAGGACAAGCTATCAGAAGTAAAGTGGGGAGAGAGAGTAGGAACAAAGAGGAAATATGGTACACAAAATAAGTATACAGGCCTTTCCAAGGGTCTTGAACCCGAGGAAAAGTTAAGGTTAGGTAGGAATACCTGGAGAGAGATTAGAAGAAAAAGAGGAAAAAGGGAAAAGAAGAAAGATCAATTAGCGGAGGTCTCTAGGAAAAGGAGCCTGTGCTCATCGCTGGATGGGCTCGGGGAGCCAGCTCTTGGTAGCTCTGAATCAGATGATGAATTCTCCTCTGAAGAAACAGACTGGGAGGAAGAAGCAGCTCATTATGAGAAAAAAGGGTACCAGCCAGGTAAAGTGCTAGCTAATCAGTTAAGGAAGCCAAAAGCGGCTGGCGAAGGCCAGTTTGCTGATTGGCCTCAGGGCAGTCGGCTTCAAGGTCCGCCCTATGCGGAGTCCCCGCCCTGCGTAGTGCGTCAGCCCTGCGCAGAGAGGCAATGCGCAGAGAGGCAGTGCGCAGACTCATTCATTCCCAGAGAGGAACAAAGGAAAATACAACAGGCATTTCCGGTCTTTGAAGGAGCCGAGGGTGGGCGTGTCCACGCTCCGGTAGAATACTTACAAATTAAAGAGCTTGCCGAGTCGGTCCGTAAATACGGAACCAATGCTAATTTTACCTTGGTGCAGTTAGACAGGCTCGCCGGCATGGCACTAACTCCTGCTGACTGGCAAACGGTTGTAAAAGCCGCTCTCCCTAGTATGGGCAAATATATGGAATGGAGAGCTCTTTGGCATGAAACTGCACAAGCGCAGGCCCGAGCAAACGCAGCTGCTTTGACTCCAGAGCAGAGAGATTGGACTTTTGACTTGTTAACGGGTCAGGGAGCTTATTCTGCTGATCAAACAAACTACCATTGGGGAGCTTATGCCCAGATTTCTTCCACGGCTATTAGGGCCTGGAAGGCGCTCTCCCGAGCAGGTGAAACCACTGGTCAATTAACAAAAGTTGTCCAGGGACCTCAGGAATCCTTCTCAGATTTTGTGGCCAGAATGACAGAGGCAGCAGAGCGTATTTTTGGAGATTCAGAGCAAGCCGCGCCTCTGGTAGAACAGCTAATCTATGAGCAAGCCACAAAGGAGTGCCGAGCGGCCATAGCCCCAAGAAAGAACAAAGGCTTACAAGACTGGCTCAGGGTCTGTCGAGAGCTTGGGGGACCTCTCACCAATGCAGGCTTAGCGGCCGCCATCCTTCAATCTCAGAACCGCTCCATGGGCAGAAATGATCAGAGGACATGTTTTAATTGCGGAAAGCCTGGGCATTTTAAGAAAGATTGCAGAGCTCCAGATAAACAGGGAGGGACTCTCACTCTTTGCTCTAAGTGTGGCAAGGGTTATCATAGAGCTGACCAGTGTCGCTCTGTGAGGGATATAAAGGGCAGAATTCTTCCCCCACCTGATAGTCAATCAACTGATGTGCCAAAAAACGGGTCATCGGGCCCTCGGTCCCAGGGCCCTCAAAGATATGGGAACCGGTTTGTCAGGACCCAGGAAGCAGTCAGAGAGGCGACCCAGGAAGACCCACAAGGGTGGACCTGCGTGCCGCCTCCGACTTCCTATTAATGCCTCAAATGAGTATTCAGCCGGTGCCAGTGGAGCCTATACCATCCTTGCCCCCGGGAACCATGGGCCTTATTCTCGGCCGGGGTTCACTCACCTTGCAGGGCTTAGTAGTCCACCCTGGAGTTATGGATTGTCAACATTCCCCTGAAATACAGGTCCTGTGCTCAAGCCCTAAAGGCGTTTTTTCTATTAGTAAAGGAGATAGGATAGCTCAGCTGCTGCTCCTCCCTGATAATACCAGGGAAAAATCTGCAGGACCTGAGATAAAGAAAATGGGCTCCTCAGGAAATGATTCTGCCTATTTGGTTGTATCTTTGAATAATAGACCTAAGCTCTGCCTTAAGATCAACGGAAAAGAGTTTGAAGGCATCCTTGATACCGGAGCAGATAAAAGTATAATTTCTACACATTGGTGGCCCAAAGCATGGCCCACCACAGAGTCATCTCATTCATTACAGGGCCTAGGTTATCAATCATGTCCCACTATAAGCTCCATTGCCTTGACGTGGGAATCCTCTGAAGGACAGCAAGGGAAATTCATACCTTATGTGCTCCCACTCCCGGTTAACCTCTGGGGAAGGGATATTATGCAGCATTTGGGCCTTATTTTGTCCAATGAAAACGCCCCATCGGGAGGGTATTCAACTAAAGCAAAAAATATCATGGCAAAGATGGGTTATAAAGAAGGAAAAGGGTTAGGACATCAAGAACAGGGAAGGATAGAGCCCATCTCACCTAATGGAAACCAAGACAGACAGGGTCTGGGTTTTCCTTAGCGGCCATTGGGGCAGCACGACCCATACCATGGAAAACAGGGGACCCAGTGTGGGTTCCTCAATGGCACCTATCCTCTGAAAAACTAGAAGCTGTGATTCAACTGGTAGAGGAACAATTAAAACTAGGCCATATTGAACCCTCTACCTCACCTTGGAATACTCCAATTTTTGTAATTAAGAAAAAGTCAGGAAAGTGGAGACTGCTCCATGACCTCAGAGCCATTAATGAGCAAATGAACTTATTTGGCCCAGTACAGAGGGGTCTCCCTGTACTTTCCGCCTTACCACGTGGCTGGAATTTAATTATTATAGATATTAAAGATTGTTTCTTTTCTATACCTTTGTGTCCAAGGGATAGGCCCAGATTTGCCTTTACCATCCCCTCTATTAATCACATGGAACCTGATAAGAGGTATCAATGGAAGGTCTTACCACAGGGAATGTCCAATAGTCCTACAATGTGCCAACTTTATGTGCAAGAAGCTCTTTTGCCAGTGAGGGAACAATTCCCCTCTTTAATTTTGCTCCTTTACATGGATGACATCCTCCTGTGCCATAAAGACCTTACCATGCTACAAAAGGCATATCCTTTTCTACTTAAAACTTTAAGTCAGTGGGGTTTACAGATAGCCACAGAAAAGGTCCAAATTTCTGATACAGGACAATTCTTGGGCTCTGTGGTGTCCCCAGATAAGATTGTGCCCCAAAAGGTAGAGATAAGAAGAGATCACCTCCATACCTTAAATGATTTTCAAAAGCTGTTGGGAGATATTAATTGGCTCAGACCTTTTTTAAAGATTCCTTCCGCTGAGTTAAGGCCTTTGTTTGGTATTTTAGAAGGAGATCCTCATATCTCCTCCCCTAGGACTCTTACTCTAGCTGCTAACCAGGCCTTACAAAAAGTGGAAAAAGCCTTACAGAATGCACAATTACAACGTATTGAGGATTCGCAGCCTTTCAGTTTGTGTGTCTTTAAGACAGCACAATTGCCAACTGCAGTTTTGTGGCAGAATGGGCCATTGTTGTGGATCCATCCAAACGTATCCCCAGCTAAAATAATAGATTGGTATCCTGATGCAATTGCACAGCTTGCCCTTAAAGGTCTAAAAGCAGCAATCACCCACTTTGGGCGAAGTCCATATCTTTTAATTGTACCTTATACCGCTGCACAGGTTCAAACCTTGGCAGCCACATCTAATGATTGGGCAGTTTTAGTTACCTCCTTTTCAGGAAAAATAGATAACCATTATCCAAAACATCCAATCTTACAGTTTGCCCAAAATCAATCTGTTGTGTTTCCACAAATAACAGTAAGAAACCCACTTAAAAATGGGATTGTGGTATATACTGATGGATCAAAAACTGGCATAGGTGCCTATGTGGCTAATGGTAAAGTGGTATCCAAACAATATAATGAAAATTCACCTCAAGTGGTAGAATGTTTAGTGGTTTTAGAAGTTTTAAAAACCTTTTTAGAACCCCTTAATATTGTGTCAGATTCCTGTTATGTGGTTAATGCAGTAAATCTTTTAGAAGTGGCTGGAGTGATTAAGCCTTCCAGTAGAGTTGCCAATATTTTTCAGCAAATACAATTAGTTTTGTTATCTAGAAGATTTCCTGTTTATATTACTCATGTTAGAGCCCATTCAGGCCTACCTGGCCCCATGGCTCTGGGAAATGATTTGGCAGATAAGGCCACTAAAGTGGTGGCTGCTGCCCTATCATCCCCGGTAGAGGCTGCAAGAAATTTTCATAACAATTTTCATGTGACGGCTGAAACATTACGCAGTCGTTTCTCCTTGACAAGAAAAGAAGCCCGTGACATTGTTACTCAATGTCAAAGCTGCTGTGAGTTCTTGCCAGTTCCTCATGTGGGAATTAACCCACGCGGTATTCGACCTCTACAGGTCTGGCAAATGGATGTTACACATGTTTCTTCCTTTGGAAAACTTCAATATCTCCATGTGTCCATTGACACATGTTCTGGCATCATGTTTGCTTCTCCGTTAACCGGAGAAAAAGCCTCACATGTGATTCAACATTGTCTTGAGGCATGGAGTGCTTGGGGGAAACCCAGACTCCTTAAGACTGATAATGGACCAGCTTATACGTCTCAAAAATTCCAGCAGTTCTGCCGTCAGATGGACGTGACCCACCTGACTGGACTTCCATACAACCCTCAAGGACAGGGTATTGTTGAGCGTGCGCATCGCACCCTCAAAACCTATCTTATAAAACAGAAGAGGGGAATTGAAGAGATTTTACCCCAAGCACCAAGAGTGTCTGTGTCTTTGGCACTCTTTACACTCAATTTTTTAAATATTGATGCTCATGGCCATACTGCGGCTGAACGTCATTGTTCAGAGCCAGATAGGCCCAATGAGATGGTTAAATGGAAAAATGTCCTTGATAATAAATGGTATGGCCCGGATCCTATTTTGATAAGATCCAGGGGAGCTATCTGTGTTTTCCCACAGAATGAAGACAACCCATTTTGGATACCAGAAAGACTCACCCGAAAAATCCAGACTGACCAAGGGAATACTGATGTCCCTCGTCTTGGTGATGTCCAGGGCGTCAATAATAAAAAGAGAGCAGCGTTGGGGGATAATGTCGACATTTCCACTCCCAATGACGGTGATGTATAATGCTCAAGTATTCTCCTGCTTTTTTACCACTAACTAGGAACTGGGTTTAGCCTTGATTCAGACAGCCTTGGCTCTGTCTGGACAGGTCCAGACGACTGACACCATTAACACTTTGTCAGCCTCAGTGACTACAGTCATAGATAAACAGGCCTCAGCTAATGTCAAGATACAGAGAGGTCTCATGCTGGTTAATCAACTCATAGATCTTGTCTAGGAACAACTAGATGTATTATGGCAAATAGCTCAGCTGGGGTGTAAACAAAAGTTTCCGGGATTGTGTGTTACTTCCATTCAGTATGTTAAATTTACTAGGGCAGCTAATTTGTCAAAAAGTCTTTTTCAGTATATGTTACAGAATTGGATGGCTGAATTTGAACAGATCCTTCGGGAATTGAGACTTCAGGTCAACTCCACGCGCTTGGACCTGTCCCTGACCAAAGGATTACCCAATTGGATCTCCTCAGCATTTTCTTTCTTTAAAGAATGGGTGGGATTGATATTATTTGGAGATACACTTTGCTGTGGATTAGTGTTGCTTCTTTGATTGGTCTGTAAGCTTAAGGCCTAAACTAGGAGAGACAAGGTGGTTATTGCCCAGGCGCTTGCAGCTCTAGAACATGGTGCTCCCCCTGATATATGGTTATCTATGCTTAGGCAATAGGTCGCTGGCCACTCAGCTCTTACATCTCATGAGGCTAGTCTCATTGCACGGGATAGAGTGAGTGTGCTTCAGCAGCCCGAGAGAGTTGCACGGCTAAGCACTGCAGTAGAAAGGCTCTGCGGCATATATGAGCCTATTCTAGGGAGACATGTCATCTTTCAAGAAGGTTGAGTGTCCAAGTGTCCTTCTCTCCAGGCAAAACGACACGGGAGCAGGTCAGGGTTGCTCTGGGTAAAAGCCTGTGAGCCTAAGAGCTAATCCTGTACATGGCTCCTTTACCTACACACTGGGGATTTGACCTCTATCTCCACTCTCATTAATATGGGTGGCCTATTTGCTCTTATTAAAAGGAAAGGGGGAGATGTTGGGAGCCGCGCCCACATTCGCCGTTACAAGATGGCGCTGACAGCTGTGTTCTAAGTGGTAAACAAATAATCTGCGCATGTGCCGAGGGTGGTTCTCCACTCCATGTGCTCTGCCTTCCCCGTGACGTCAACTCGGCCGATGGGCTGCAGCCAATCAGGGAGTGACACGTCCTAGGCGAAGGATAATTCTCCTTAATAGGGACGGGGTTTCGTTTTCTCTCTCTCTTGCTTCTTACACTCTTGCTCCTGAAGATGTAAGCAATAAAGTTTTGCCGCAGAAGATTCTGGTCTGTGGTGTTCTTCCTGGCCGGGCGTGAGAACGCGTCTAATAACATAAACCTTTAAAAAAAAGGCCCAAGGCTGACTATCAGGATCTTCCTCAAACAGTCTCCACCTTATTCTTTGAAGCAGGGTCTCCCTGTCAAGCCTAGAGCTCACCGATGAGACTAGTCTGGTTAGGCAGACGGCTGCGGGACCTTCGGCCCTCTATCTTTTGAAGCTGGGATTACAGGTGAGCCATTGAAGCCCAGCCCTTATGTGGGTTCTAGGAATCCAAATTGGTCCTCTTGCTTATATGCTAAGTGTTCTAATGACTGCTTTCCCCAACCTTTCTCTCTTTCTACATTTTCAGTTACTGTAGGATAATTTTTATAGGCCTTACAGTCTTCATCACAATTAGTATAAAAGCTTCAGTGGCACCACAGCTGGTCAATGAAACGTGTGTGTGTGTGTGTGTGTGTGTGCGTGCGTGCGTGCGTGCGTGCGTGCGTGTGTGTGTGTGTGTGTGTGTGTGTGTGTGTGTGTGTCTGGACAGAGGCTGCCATCTTGTGTCTTCCTTGATTCCCCTTCATCTTAGGTTTGAGACACTAAGCCTAAAAAATATCAATTTGCAGGTCAGGTGATAGTGGCACACACCTTTAATCCCAGCATGTGGGAAACAGGCAGGTGGATCTCTAAGTTCAAAGCCAGCCTGGTCTAAAGAAAGAGTTCCAGGATAGTCAGGGCTGCTACCCAGAGAAACTCTACCTTGAAAAACAAAAACACAACAAAACAGCCATCAACTTGCTAGACTGGCTGGCCAATACACTCCAAGGGACCTACCCATCTCCTCCAGGGTTACAGTACCAGGGTAAGCCCAAAGCACTGTGCCCAGCTATTGACATGAGTGTGAAGTACCTGAACTCAAGCCCCCATGCTTACACAGCAGACCCTTTACCCACTGAGCCATCTTCCCAGTTCCCAAAGAAATCTTTAAATGCTAAAAGCATATATATTCTCCTTCAAAGTGCTTCATGAAAGGTATTTATCAGCATACATCAGAGCCATAAAATTGTTGTACCTATCCTTTGGAAACAATATGTTGTTTTTAAAGTTAGGGTCTCACTATGCATCACCGGCTATCCTGGATCTCTCTATTGTAGACCAAGAACCTCAAACTCATTAACATCTGCCTGCCTTTGAATCCCTGGCACTGAGATTAATTAAAGGTGTGTGCTATCACACATACCAAAACCTTTGGGTTTTGTTGTTTTGGGGCAGGTATGCACCGTCACATCTAGTTTATTAAGTGCTAGGAAATCTAACTCAAAACTTCCTACAAGCACTCTACTAACTAGCCCACATCAGCCTGTTATTATTGTTGCATATTCTGCTTGGTGTATGGAGTGGGGGATGCATGTACCATACTGCCTGTGCAGAAGTCACAGGACAACTTTAGAGTCAGTCTCAGCTTTACAGGGGTTCCTGGGATCAAACACAGATTGCCAAGCTTGCACGGCAGCGCCTTTACCAGCTAAGTCATCTTAGCAGACAGTGTTGGTATTAGAAAAGGCTCTTACTATGTAGCCCTGCCTTGCCTGGAACTCTCCATGTGAGTCCCAGGGACTAGACTGAGGCCATCGGGCTCAGTGGCAAGTACCCTTACTTAACGAATCCCCTCACTGTCCCTCCTTCTTGGAAATCTTTTTTCCTTTCCTTAAATTCTTATTCAATTATACCCCATTTTTTTTAAAATCTCACTTTAAAAACTCCTCCACTTTATTTAAGAAAAAAAGAAAAGCGGAGTCTCCCCCTGAATCTGGAGCCCACCCATTCAGACAGATGCCCTTGCCAGAAAGGCCTGGTGCTCCTCCCACCTCTGTTTCCCAGGACCAGGAGAGCAGGGGCTAGCCATGGCATCCAGCTTTTCAGATGAAGAAAAGAAAAGAAGAAAAAAAGAAAGAAAGAAAAAGCAGAAAGAGGGGCTGGAGAGACGGCTCAGCAGTTAAGAGCACTGACTTCCAGGTCCTGAGTTCAATTCTCAGCAACTACACGGTGGTTCACAACCATCTGTAATGGGATCCGATACCCTCATCTGGTGTGTCTGAAGATAGATACAGTGTACTCATATAAATAAAATAAATTTTAAAAAAAGAAAGAAAAAGAAAAAGGAAGAATATTGGGTCCCGGGTGACAGCCCAGTGGTTACGGGTACTTGCTGTTTTCTAAAGACCTGAGTTTCATTCTTAGTACCTATACTGAGCAGCTTACAACCACCTGTAACTGTAGCTCCATGGGATCTGCACACCCTTCTGACCTCCTCAGCACCTATCCACACCCTGCTACTTACTCTATTCCAAATAAATAAAAGCTAAACAAATAAATGATTTAAAGGAACACTGTTGCCGGGTGTGGTGGCACACGCCTTTAATCCCAGCACTCGGGAGGCAGAGGCAGGCGGATTTCTGAGTTCGAGGCCAGCCTGGTCTACAAAGTGAGTTCCTCGGACAGCCAGGGCTACACAGAGAAACCCTGTCTCAAAAAAGTAAAAAACACTGTTAAGCTGGGTGGTGGACAGCATCGTTCATCTTAGTACTTGGGAGTCAGAGGCAGGTACAGCTTTGTGTTCCAGGACAGCCAGGGCTAAGAGAACATCGTTAAAGTTATCCTTCGCTTCCCTATATGTAAGTGTGATTTGTCTGTATATTTTTACAGGATGACTAATACTTCATATAATCTATACTCAGCTAATATAGGACAATAAAGATGTTATCAGCAATCCATGAAACAGGAACATGGCTCAGAGGTAGAACACCTGCCTTGGAAAAAAGTTGAGTTTAATATTCAATGCTACAAAACATTTTTTTAATTTTTATTTTGAGACAGGTAGTGTAGCTCTGGCTGGCCTAGAACTCAATATGTTGATCAGGCTTTTCTCAAATTCACAGAAATTCCTGCCTGCCCCTACCTCCAAGAGAGCTGTGTGCCCAGCTACCAAAACAAAACAAGTTTTAAAAAGCAACAAAAATGTAATAAAGTTAGAAAACGGTAATGCTTTAGTGCATGACTTTTGCAAGAACTCTAGTGAATATATGACTTTAGGAAATGTATCATTAGTTGTTTTGTGGTCCTGGGGAAGCTGACACCAGGCCTTGCACATGCTGACCAAGCACTCTAAGACTGAGCGACATTCCAGACTTTGAGTTTTTTGAGACATGGGTAGTCCAGGCTGACCTGAAACTTGAGGTCCTCTTGTATCTTCCAAACATTGGAATTAAAGGTGTACTATGCTTACTAATTTAATAAATCCCTAAAGGCAGTTTATAAGAAACTGAGAACTGGTAAGCAAAATTCCAACAATAGTATCAGCCATCTGCCCTGCCAATGGCACAGTGAGGTCACTACAGAAAATACACTTAGCCAAAAAGTGGAATGCTAGATCCTTGCAATTTATTTTTCTTACATGGTTTCCTCCAATTTAAATCACTAAGTAAAGGCATTTGCTGAAAGATTTACAACCTTTGTCCCTAAGGACCTGAGTTTGGGTCCTGAGCTCAATCCCTGAGCCCCACTGGTGGGAGGAAAGGACTACTGTAAGTTGTCATTTGATCTCCAGACACACAGTCAACACATGAATAAACAATATCCTTTAAAAATAAGTAATTTCAAATAAACCACTATTATAACATGGTGAGAGTCAGAGTTTATACACTTATCTCAACTGAACAACAGCTGTCACCATTCCGGACCGTTTCATAATTCATCTCAAATGTAACACTATATATCCACAGTCTTTCCACCTGGGTACGGTGGCCTGCACCTGCAGTCCTATCACTTAGAGAGGGAGGCAGTGGATCACTTGGGTCTACCATTTCTAGTCCAGCCTGGACAACATAGCAAGAGCCCATCTCAAAAAGGCTGCAAACAACAACAAGCTTTTCAAGATAGCAGGGGTCTTTAACATGACTCAAGGGCTCCTCAGGCTGATCACAGGTATGTTTGTTTTGCACATCCTCATGCCAAACTCGGTTTCTGGAATACAGCCTACCTAGCCTACTCGCTACCTTTAGTGACTTTTGCTGGGATTTTGTTTTGCCTTTTGAGAGAGGATCTCCTGTAGCATAGCCTGACCTTAAAAAATGACCACGGATGACTTTGAACTCCTAATCCTCCACTGTCATCTGAGACTAAGGCAAGTACCAGTGCCCAGTTCCTCCCCTTATTAGTCTCTCTTACCCACTTCCCACAAACCCCCTTCCTCTTCCTAATTAGCCCTTCTTCCATTCTCATGTCAGGGAAGGGCAGGACCCAGGAACTTCTCCCTTCTCCACGACAGAGTACTGATTAGACCAATCTTGACTCGATCTTGTAATTCAAGTAATCAGGGCTAGCCTGAGCTAGAACACAGCAGCTGTGTCTGGATCCTCATGTCTCTACCCCGTTGACGTTCACATTTTCTGTATTCCTGACTTTTCCCATCACAGTGCCAGAACAACCTGACAAAAACAACTAAAGGGAAGGATTCATTCTGGCTCACTGTTCATCTATTCCTCCATGTGGGAATGGCAATTGTCACATCCCACCAATCCCACCAATCCCACCAGCAGTTAGACAGCAAAGGGCTAAAGCCTGAGCCAGGTGTAACTCAAAAAAGCCTGCCCTGAGGCAATGCATTTCCCCAGGTCAGTTAACTTCAAACACAAGAGCAGGTGAAAGACACTTCATATTCAAGCTATTATATTGTTTCTGACATATTTTAAATTATGTGTGTCCATCTGTGAATATGTGGATGTGAGTGCAGGTGCCTAGAGCAGCCAGAGGCCAGAAGAGGGCATCACATCCATTGTGAGCCATAAGATGTGGATACTGAGGACCAAACTCAAGTCCTCTGGAGCAGCATCAAAAGCACCCTGAACCGTTAAGTGATTTCTCCCCTTTAAGGAACTATTATACTTTTAGTTTTGTTTGGCCCTCCCTCTACTCCCTCCATCTCCCTGTCCCTATCTCTCCTCCTCCTCCCAATATCCCCTCTTCTTCTTTTTTTTTTTTATTTTTATTTCTAATTATGTATGTCAGTGTGAGTATGTGCATGTAAATGCTGGTGTCTGTAAAGACCAGAGGTAGTCCCTGGAGCTGCGGTTACAGAAGCTGTGAGCCACCCAATATGGGTGCTGGGCATTGAACTTGGGTCCCTCGGAAGGACATCAACTGCTCTTCAGCACTCTATTCCCTCCAGTGGTTTTTGTTTTTGAGACAGGGTCTTCCTATGTAGTTCTGACTGACCTGGCACTCGATACATAATCCAGGCTGGCCTTGAACTCCCAGAGATACTCCTGCCTCTGTCTCCTGAATGCTGGAGTGCTGGGATTAAAGAGTGCTCCATTGTGCCCATTTTTTGTTGTTGTCTTGTTTTGTTTTGTGGGAGAGGCTTTTTGTTTGTCTTTTTGTTTTGGTTGGGTTGGGTTGGGTTTCTCTGTATAGCCCTGGCTGTCCTGGAACTCACTTTGTAGACCAGGCTGGCCTCGAACTCAGAAATCCGCCTGCCTCTGCCTCCCGAGTGCTGGGATTAACTGTAACCAAAGTGCTTACACAATAATGTCTCGTTCTTAGCAGCTGGTAAAAACCAACCTCTGCATCAATGTTGTATACTCTGAAGATGAGACAGACTCTAACCAATAATAACAGCTAGAAATAAAAAAGATGGCTTCTGAGATATATATATATATATTCTGTGAGCTGCTAAGAGAGATGGGTATGACCCAGGAGTTTTTGTTATTTTGTTTTTCATCTTTTGAGAAGTAGGCAAGACCATCAGGCTTTCCTGAATTTCTTAGAAGGAAAGTCAAGTGCACATGTGGTCCCTCCTGACCACACTGGTCTCTTCACAACACAACTCTTATCATTTAATTCCTCAATTCTCTACTTGAGACAAGGATCGTCTCCAAAGCCGCTAATGACTATCACATTCCATGATTCTACCAAGTCTGTGGCACATTTTTAAGTATGCTAAAACCATTCACATTTAAAACTGCTCTACATACATAAAGATATGAGAAGGCAGGGACCACACCTGTTTTGCAGTCTACCATATTCCCCATGCAAACACAGTCAGATGGCACTCCAGAAACACTTGGATGAGTGAAAGGTCAGGGCTGCATCTCAAATCTGAAGTATCAGCATTGCAAGAGTTCTTGAGAGAAACACAACTCTCAGGTTCAACCCCAGACTTCAAAAATCAAACCCTAGAGGAGAGGTAGCCAGCCCAGCACACCCTCCCTGATTCAGTCAGCTCTGCCTTAAATATATCAAGTATTCAAAATGCACCATAACACTTGAAAAATATATATGAAGCTTTGTAACAATTATCTAACTATTTACTAAATATATTAAACTACTATGCAAGAAAAACATAAAAGTAATCTCCAGCTCAAATGGGCCAGTATTCTCCCTCTTCACCCTTCCCACATACTTACTGGTATACATATTTAACAAGCAAGAACAACTCTAGTTAGTTGAATATGAAGCTTAAAACACAATAATGCCCAATTATCTGCTATGGTCTGAATATGTTTCTTCCAAATTCATATGCTAAATACCTATTCTAGCCTGTAAGATGATGCATAAGGAGGAGGGGCCTTCAGAAAAGTGGTCAGATCAACTAGACAGAACTGTCTGAATGAGACTAGTGCTTTCATATAGAAGAAAGCCCAGGGAACAGCCTTGCTCCTCCATCACAGAAGAATCAGGGGAATCATGTCGTCTATGAACCAGGGCATGGCGGTGCATGCATGCCAGCACTCAGGAGGCTTGTGGCAGTAAGACACCCTTCCGTTTGAGACCAGCCAGTAGTACACGACAAGCTAGAGCTATGTAACAAGACTACCTTCAACAAAAAAGGGGGACTCAGGATGTCTCTGCTGACAGAGTCCTTGCCTAATATGAACAAGGGTTTGGGTTCAATATGCAGCTCTACATAAACCAGATATTGTGGCATGTATCCAAAATCTCAGCACTAGAGAGGCTGAGGCAGATGGATTGTTCACGACCGTCCTCCACTACATAGTGAGGTTTAAAAAAGGAGGGGTTGGTGAAATAATAGTACAAATGCTGTATGGCAATGTGTCACATGGCAATGTGTGCCTGGGACCCTGTTGCTGGGAGGCAGGGACAGGCAGAGTCCTGGAGCGCACTGACCAGGCCAGTCTAGTCAAATGGACAAGCTTTAGACTCAGGAAAGGATCCTGTCTCAGAAAATTACATAAATAAGGAGTTCAGCACACTTGCTGCTCTTTCAAAGAACCAAGGCTCAATACCCAATACCCAAATGATGGCTTACAACCATGCATGTAACTCCAGTTCCAAGGGACCTGACACCCTCTTCTGACCTCCGCAGGCACCAGGCACACATGTAGCACACATCATATACATAGGCAATACATAGGCAAATTACTCATATTTTTTAAAAAATCCAAAAAGCTAAAAAAAAAAAAAAAAAAAAACCAACTCTGGCCTCCACACACATACACATACACATGCATGCATGCATATACATGTGCATGAGTGTGCTCGAGCTTGCACGTGTGCACACAGACACAGACACACACACAAAGAAGAAGAAGAAGAAGAAGAAGAGGAAGAGGAAGAGGAAGAGGAGGAGGAAGAGGAGGAGGAGGAGAAAAGAAAGGAAGGAAGGCAGCCAGCCCCTTTCAAACAATAAATGTGGTGGTCCCTATCCCTGGATTTTCTATGCTCCAAAGTTCATAAAAATTTCTGTTTATTAGCTAGCCAGCTGATGGTATTTTATTATAGCAACCTAAATGGACTAAGACAGTATCTTTCTCACCACACAAGCTATTACACCTCCTATTTCTTCCATCCTTCCAGGTAGTAAACATGTCATCCTTCACTACAAATCTTTTTCCCCCAGAGAACAGTTTCTCTGTGCAGCCCTGGCTCTTCTGGAACTCTATAGACTAGGCTGACCCCAGGGATCCATCTGTCTCTGCCTCCCCAGTGCTGGGCCTAGAGGAGCACCTGACTTTCACAGCCGATCTTAAATCTCTTCCCAGTCACACTTAAAGTGAAGTTTTCTTCTTCTTTCCCAAATGAGCCACATAAATTCTATTCATCTTTTAGGCCCAGCTCAAATCACGCCTTTGACTCCCCATCCTTTGAATAACTCATTCAGTCTCCGTGGAAAGGCCTGCATTTCCAAAAGTCTAACAGCCTGGTACCTTCTCCAGCAGGATGGCTCTCTAGTCTGAAAAGAATCATCACTACATCTTATTCTACTCCTTTTTGCACCAAAAGACGCTTCAACTCACCCTGAGTAGTCTGCAAGGTGCCTCAAATTTCAGTGGAAGACTGCACTTGACAGGTGGGGAAATGAGATCATAAATCAAACCATTCAAGAGTCTACCTGACCTGGGCACTGGGAACTCAGGGAATTAAGTAAGGCCCAGTTGTTTCCAGACTCTGACTCTCCTTGGGAAGGAACAGAACAGCACACAGTAACAGTGGAACAAGTGAGAGGCAGTCACTGGGAAAAGACAATGGAGGATCAGCAGAGTCAGGGAGCGAGGGAGTGTTTCCCGGTTAAACACCAGACGGTAGGTTACCTTCCTAAAAGTCAGATGGAGGGAAATACAACCTAGGAACTTATGATTATCAACAAGTCTTTTTGACTAGAATGTATTATTTCCTCCCAGAGATCAACATTTATTTTGTATAGGATAGAACAATGCTTTCAATATATACACAGCAAAACGCGGATAACACTTAAAAATGGGACTGTAGTCACAGCCATTTTGAAGCAGAGGAAAATTTGCAAAGAAAGGGTTTCTCCAAGAAAGGACAGAAAGGACAGGACAAATACAACCTTTCGGAGGAAGGTATTCGAAAGACTGTCACAATCTGACTGCCAGGCTGATATTCAGACCTCAAATGCCCTTGGTCTCTGCCTCCTAACAAAAACAAATCATGTGCTCTGAGCAACAACTGTCAAGCCTGCAAATTACAAAAGATTTTTAATTTCCCTAACGGTAACTCCACATGAAAACACATTCAAAATAAAAATGTAACAACCCTTTTTGGCTATTTCTGTCAAAAGGCCTGATAATCACATAAGGCTACAGGATGTACTCTGTAACACACCCCACTCAGGTTTTTGCAATGACACTAAGTAGTAAAGCTTCCAGACTATTCTTCCATACCGCCAATCTCCCCTCACTTCCCCACTCCAAAACAGAACGGAGAAAGAAAGGTTACTAATCTGTATGTACCCGCCCAACAGCTCCCGGGTAGCAATTGCCTTCCAATTGCTCCTGCTTAGCCCTCTGAAACCTGCACAAGGAAATGGGGACAGATGTGTGAGCCGGCGACGGAGGACATCCGACAAGGGGCAGAGGAAATGCGGATGGTCGAGGACCAAGGGGAAGAGGGGGCGCCGGAGATAAAATGGTGAAGAGGGTCGAGGAGGGAAAGGAAGCAAAGTGTGGGAAGGAAAAGTGGGGGGTGGGGGTGACTAACGACCATAGAGGAGAAAGGTTAAAATGGTTGAGGAGAAAGGGGAGGGTTAAAGACAGGGAAGGGGGGACGAGGAGAATGCGAAGGAGGCTGTCACCGGGGGACAAAAGGGTGTCACCGGAAAGAAGGGGGATTAAGGGATGTCTCCCAAAGAGGTTTGCTCCTACTGGTGGATGGGGAACGCGAGCCGGAGGAGACAGAGGGAGGGTGCAGGAAGAAGGGTGAGACGGCTGCCCGGCGTCCTCGGGCCACCCTGCGGGGGGTGGGGGGCAGGCCGCGCTAGCTCACCATGGCTGCGTGGGCCTGGTCCTCCGGCATGCAGCCTCGGTCCTGCGTGCGGTGGCAGGCGGAGCCCGAGCCCGCCGCTAAGATCAGCCGGCTCGGGGGCTCCAGGAGGCTCGGGTCAGGCAGCGGCTCCGGGCTGGGCCCAGGCCTCGGCCTCGCTCTTCTGAACTACAGCAGCCGCTGCCGCAACCTGACCGAAACACAGACTCCGCCTCGCTCGCCGCGCCTGCTGCGCCCCGCCCCCCCGCACGAGGTCCCGCCCCTCTCCCTGAGCCTACCGCGCCCTGCCCCTTAGAAGTCCCGCCCCTCTCTCCCTTGCATGTCTCGCCCCGCCCCAAAGTGGTCCCGCCCCCTGAAGACCCCGCCCCGTCCCGGCGTAGACTCCATTCTCAAACGCCAGCCCTTAAAGGGGCCAACGCCCTCTGACGAGGCTGTAGTCTTTCCGTTTGGAAGAGCTTTAAATCTTACCTCCAGAAGACTGCAGCGCTTACCCTCATTCTTCAAAACTTAACTTCTGATTCATAGTCATTAATTTTTTTTTTTAGTCATTAATTTTTGTTGTCAACGTTCTTAGTGATTTTAGCATTCTGTTACATGATGTTGTTTTGCTGTTGTTTTCGTTTTGTTTTGTGAGAAAGAGTCCCTCCACATAGCATATGTTAGGCAAGTATTCTGCCTGCTACTGCGTCACATCCTCGGGCCCCACAATCTCAATTTTGACTATGGAGCTTTCCCTCTTTAACCTGCTTTTCTTTTTTCTTTTTAAAGATTTATTTATTATTATATCCAAGTACACTGTAGCTGTCTTCAGACAGCACAGAATAGGGCATCAGATCTCATTACAGATGGTTGTGAGCCACCATGTGGTTGCTGGGATTTGAACTCAGGAAGAGGGGTCAGTGCTCTTAACCGATGAGCCATCTCTTGGCTGCCTTCTTTTGATCTTATGTAAATGGTGTTTAGCTATGCTATATTTTTCCACCCTCTAGGTAGCTACTTCAAGTCCCTCTTCTCAGGCCTCCGATATTTCCTTCTTCATGCTCATTTAACTAATCATTTTTGCCTTCAAATCACTGACAAAGTAAATGGACAAAACAGAACATCTATATAAGTTTCCATCACTGACAGTGACTTCCAGACTACCTATAACTCCACTTGTATACTTTTTCCTTTCTGTAGCCCAGGCTAGCCTTCACTATGTAGTCCAGGTATGCTTCAACTCTCCATTTCTCTGCTGTGGTGGTTTGAATAGGTATGGCCCCCATAGACTCCTGTGTTTGAATGCCTGGCCCATGGTGGTTGGTGATACTAGGAAGAGTAGCCTTGTTAGAGGAAGTGTGTCACTGTTTCTCCAGAGCGCACACTTCTGGAGACCTAACCCCCTAGCCTCTTGCCACTGGACCATCTTCCATTTTAATCACTATCAAGTATACAGGTCAGGCAGGATTAAGTACTGGTGAAGCCATCGCCAAACAGGCACTCCAGAAGGCTGCCACTTGATTGTTTCCATCGTGTTTGTGGTAGTGGGAATTAACTACAAGGCTTTGCACATGCTGTGCAAGTGTTCTCCTCTTGGGCAACATCCTCAGTTGTTCAGACTCTGCCGCTCTTGCAAAACTGAATGTCTATCCCTATATTCTTTCTCACTGTCCCTTGGCAAGTACTGTGCTACCTTTTGTTGGAGGTTGCAGCAGTGCTGGGTATTAAGTTGATGACCTCACACACGCTATGCAAGCTCTCTACTACTGAGACACACCCAAAGCTAGCATAGTCCTGATTTTTAATCTCTGTGGATTTGATTACTCTAGTGATGGTTGTTTGGTGGGAGGCTGTGTATTGTGATGCTAAATTCTGTACTAATTCTCTCATTTACCAGCGTTTGTTGTGCAAACCTTGTTCCTTAACTTAAAGCTATTGGTTAAGTAAAAATGGTACAACCAATTACTGGAGGGATTAGAGGTAGGCAAGTTTTGAGTTACCTGGCTGATTGATGTTTGCAGAGAGAGAGAGAGAGAGAGAGAGAGAGAGAGAGAGAGAGAGAGAGAGAGAGAGAGGAGAAGAATGAGAGGGAAGAGACAGACAGAGAGAGACAGAGAGAGAGACATAGAGAGAGAGAGAGAAGGAGGAGGAGGAGGAGGAAGAAAAGGAGAAGGAAGAAGGGGGGTGCTGGAGAGATGGCTCAGTGGTTAGGAACACTGACTGTTCTTCCAGAGGCCCTGAGTTCAATTCCCAGCAACCACATGGTGGCTTACACCATCTTGTAAACTGATCAGGTGCCCTCTTCTGGTGTGTCTGAAGACAGCTACAATGTGCTTATATACATAAAATAAATATTTCTTTTATAAAAGAAGGAGGAAGAGGAAGAAGAAGCTGCCATGAAAAGAGATGGCTCATGAGCTCATGGCCAAGAGAAACAGCAAGTATTTGGGGTACACTGCTGGGGAAGCAGCCAGGCCAGCAGTTAGAAAAGTAGGAGGCATTCATTAGCAAGCTAGACAGGAATGAATTTAAATTAGTTGAACTACACTGTAGATCAGGTGTGTGTGTGTGTGTGTGTGTGTGTGTGTGTGTGTGTGTGTGTGTGTGTGTGAATGTCGGGACTGAGTCCTAGACAGGTCAGACAGACATGCTAGGCAAGTGTTCCACCACTGAGCATGTCCAGCCCACATGATGGTGTTTTGTTTTGTTGGGTCTTACTAGCTCTGGCTGACCTGGAGCCCACTATAAAGACAAAGCAAGCCTCCAACTCACAGAGATCCATCTACTTCTGCATCCAAAGTGAAATTAAAATTGTATATCACTACACTGTTTTTTCTTTATATATATGGTGTGTGCAGGTTCATATGCCCATGTGAAAGCCAGAGGTTAATATAAGGTGTCTTTCTTTATGGTGTTCCACCGTGTGTGTGTGTGTGTGTGTGTGTGTGTGTGTGTGTACAGGTACATACGTGTGTGACATGGAGAATGGAAGTCAGAGAATATCCTTTGACAGCTGGCTTCCTTCATCATGTGGAACCCAGGGATCAAACTCAGGTCAGCAGGCTGAGAAGTACGGCAAGCACCCACCACTGTACTCACCAGCCCTATCCCTCCTCTCAGCTTGGTTGGGGGTCTTGAGAAAGGGGTGTTTGGGAGCAGCAAAAGACTGACTAGAAGTGAAATCTTTGGTGCAAGCTGGCAGCCTTGTAGTCTGCTCCAGACGGCTCCCTTAAGCAGCTCTCTGTAGATAACTCCTCTGTAGTCTGCTTGAGAGAGATCTTTCCTGAAACACCTCTCTCTTGCCAGAAAAAACTCTAAAAGCTCTCTGGGTAGCTCATGGGTTTTCTGACCAAAATCAGAAAAGCTACTCTGAAAAAAGTTCTTGGGTTTTCTAGAAAAGATTCTAAAAGAGCTGTGTTAGCTCTCTAAGTAATTCTTGGGATTTCCAACCAGGGTCAGAAATCCAGTTATAAAAAATTCTATGAAAAATTCTAAAAGAGTTGTGTTCGCCCTTCATGGATTTTCTGACCCAAATCAGAAATCCTGTTTGGTTTTTTTTTTTTTTTTTTTTTGGTTTTTCGAGACAGAGTTTCTCTGTATAGCCCTGGCTGTCCTGGAACTCACTCTGTAGACCAGGCTGGCCTCGAACTCAGAGATCCACCTGCCTCTGCCTCCCGAGTGCTGGGATTAAAGGCATGCACCACCACGCCCGGCTTGTTTTTTTTTTTTTTTTTTAATCTTAAAGAGAAATATGTTCATTCTCCAGAGATTTTCAAACAGCTCAGCTCTTGATAGAAAACATTCTGAAAAAAGAACTGCTATCAATCTCTGCTACCTCCCATCATGCTGACCAAAAGTCCAGTCTTTTATTTGCATATCAATTCAGTCATTTACTCCAGGTTCCCTCTAGATTATCCCAACATGACCTTAGCCCCTTGACTCTTAAAAATACAAATGAGGGAGCTGGAGAGATGGATCAGCAGTTAAGAGCACTGACTGCTCTTCTGAACATCCTGAGTTCAAATCCCAGCAACTACATGGTGGCTCACAACCATCCATAATGAGATCTTGCTCCCTCTTCTGGTGTGTCTGAAGACAGCTACAGTGTACTTACATATAATAAATAAATCTTTAAAAAAAAAAAAACAAGACAAGACAGGACAAATGAATTCAGAGAACTGTCTTTGTAAGCACAGACAATAACCTACCTGGGTGGGATCCCATCCTGAGATTACCATTCCAACCATGCCTGAACCTAAATTCAATCTGTCACAGGCTGACCTTGAACTCAGGAATCTGCCTGCCTTTGTATCTTTCTGACAAAATGTCTCACAGTTCAGCTGCCTCTCATCCTTTAGATCTGTGAAGCTCCTTAAACAATTTATATTGCATCCTTCTCTCCCAGACTCATGTTGTCTCTGATTATCATGAAGTAGTTAACTTTGGCTGGCAGAGAGTACCCTTCCCGATAACCTTGACAGGGAGAATATTTCCCAAAGGAGAAACATGAAGTAAAACATATATCTTTTAATACAAACAAGCCTCATGCCCGGCAACTGTCAACACTTGTGAAGGCCCATGCCCTGCTGGCTCTGTTCCAGAGGCAGGAAACCATGTCACACCATCCCTTCCACATGGCCAAGCAGGACTCGGTAGGGTACTTAATAAGTTCTAGGCCATCCTAGGCTATAAAAAGCCAAGACCTTGTCTATAAATAAATAAAATGGCCAAGTATGGTGGCAAGCTCCTTTATTTCCAACATTCAGAAGGCAGAGACAGTGGGATCCTTGTGAATTCCAGGACAGCCTCATCTATACTATGAGTTCTAGACTGTCTGGGGCTACACAGTAAGATCTTGTCTGAAAGGCTGGACAGTGGTGGCACAGGTCTTTAAAGACAGAAGGAGGCAGATCTCTGAGTTCAAGGCTAGAGACTACAGAGCTAGAGACCCTGTCTTGAAAAACAAACAAACAAACAAAAAATTAAACAACAATAATCTTGTCTGAAAACAACAACAGAATTTGGAGCATGAAGCTAAAGTTGATATGTAGTCAGTGAAACAAATTAGGAAGTCCAAAAATATAACCAATGTACATGGAAATAACATGATCAAGATAGAATATCAACCAGGCATAGTAATCTCAGCACTCAGGATGCAGAGGCAGGCCGATCTCTTGAGTTTGAGGGCAACCTAGTCTACAAGGCCAGTCCAAGACAGCTGGGGATGTTATCCAGAGAAACCTTGTCTTGAAAACAAAAACAAAATAAAACAAATAAAAAGATAGAATATCGGATCAATAAAGAAAAGGAGGGGCTGGTGAGATGGCTCAGTGGGTAAGAGCACCCGACTGCTCTTCCAAAGGTCAGGAGTTCAAATCCCAGCAACCACATGGTGGCTCATAACCATCCGTAATGAGATCTGACTCTCTCTTCTGGAGTGTCTGAGGACAGCTACAGTGTACTTACATATAATAAATAAATAAATAAATCTTAAAAAAAAAGAAAAAAGAAAAAAAGAAAAGGAAAGGGTGAAATTGTATTGGGTGTCACAGTACGAAGTTAACTACCTAGAAATTTTTGATATGAATCTATACAACATACTATTCAGCAAGATAAACTAAAATGTAAAGAAAAAAATGAAATAAAAATATTGGGAGAAATGTTTCATAATTTTAACATGAAGAAAGTACTTTTTTTAAAGATTTATTTATTTATTATTTATTATATGTAAAGTACACTGTAGCTGTCTTCAGACGCACCAGAAGAGGGCATCGGATCTCATTACGGGTGGTTGTGAGCCACCATGTGGTTGCTGGGATTTGAACTTCTGACCTTCGGAAGAGCAGTCGGGTGCTCTTACCCATTGAGCCATCTCACCAGCCCGAAAATACTTTTAAATACAAAATAAAACCTAATGCTATTCAAAGGGGGATGAAGAGACAGTTCATGGGTTAAGAGGTCATATTGCTACTGTGGAAGACCTAGTTCTCAGCACTCCTGTGAGGCAGCTCACAATGGAAGACCTAGTTCTCAGCACTCCTGTGAGGCAGCTCACAAATGCCTGTATCACCTGCTCCAGGGATCTGCCTCCTCAGGGGTCCAAGGGAACCCACATGTACTTGTGCATGTCTAAACACATATACAGAGTTAAAAATAAAATAAATCTTTAAAAAAAATGCCATAGAAGAAAAAAATTGATACATTTAGAAAGGTTGTAGGGTATCCACTAGAGATACAAAGGCAGGCAGATTCCTGAGTTCAAGGTCAGCCTGTGACAGATTGAATTTAGGTTCAGGCATGGTTGGAATGGTAATCTCAGGATGGGATCCCACCCAGGTAGGTTATTGTCTGTGCTTACAAAGACAGTTCTCTGAATTCATTTGTCCTGTCTTGTCTTGTTTTTTTTTTAAAGATTTACTTATTATATGTAAGTACACTGTAGCTGTCTTCAGACACACCAGGAGAGGGAGCAAGATCTCATTATGGATGGTTGTGAGCCACCATGTAGTTGCTGGGATTTGAACTCAGGACGTTCAGAAGAGCAGTCAGTGCTCTTAACTGCTGATCCATCTCTCCAGCTCCCTCATTTGTATTTTTAAGAGTCAAGGGGCTAAGGTCATGTTGGGATAATCATGGGTTTAAGCCAATAGGAAGTCTATATTATCTGGCTGGCATTATATTATACTGGGTATTTGGGATCCCAGTGTAGCCTCTGCTTTTCTCAGGGTGAACTTTTATTTCTTCCCCTTCCCTTTTCCCTATTGCTCTGGCCCCGCTCATTCCTGCCCATAGGTTTTTAATTTGTTTCTCATTGTGGATGGTTGTGAGCCACAATGTGGTTGCTGGGATTTGAACGCAGGCCCTCCAGAAGAGCAGTCAGTGCTCTTAACTGCTGCACCATCTCACCAGCCCCCTCAGGGTGAACTTTTTTGAGACAGGGTTTCTTGGTATAGCCTTGGCTGTCCTGGAACTCACTCTGTAGACCAGGCTGGCCTCGAACTCAGAAATCTGCCTGCCTCTGCCTCCTGAGTGCTGGGATTAAAGGTGTGCGCCACCACTGCCCTGCCAGGGTGAACTTTTAACCACAAGTCCGTGTTCTGGGTTGACATATTTCAGTTAACAAGAACAGTTAGCCAGAAGCAGAACTACAGAAGCTAAAAAGCAAAGTTAGTACATTTAACTTTGGACTTTAACGGATTTGATGGGTTTGGTCCATTTTGTAGTTGGGGTTGAAAGAAAATAAAACTTGAGACCTGTGATTCATGTAATATATGTCAAATAACCCAAAGAGTTGTTTGTGAGCTTTGAAACCTGGGGCTAAGAACATAGCAGAACAGGCCAGGACATGCCCAGGCAGGACCATCATTAAGACATTCCTGAGGCTGCTTGGCCATAAAGATAAAGAGAGATAAAGAGATTGACATGCAGCACCTCCCTATCTCCAGCCCTTCTGACCTAAGTTAAATGCTAACAGGCTGCGGATGTTTAAATGGACCAATCATCCAATCATGTGAAACCGCGCCAATTCCTCCCCCAGCCCCACCCCTTTTCTATAAAAACCCCTAGCTTCCAAGCCTTGTGGTCGAAACCACTGTCTCCTGTGTGAGATATGTTTCGACCCGGAGCTCCGCCATTAAACTACCTCGTGTTTTTACATCAAGATGGTCGTCTGCTCGTGATTCTTGGGTGCATGCCAAATCGGGAATTGAGTGGGGGTTTCCCCACTAGATTCTTTCAGGGTGATGAAGGTGGCGCTGTCTACATGGTGAGTTTTATCACCTGACTTTTATGGTACTTCCATCATGGAGTCAGTTGAACTAAGGTCCGGGGTCCTGCTACAGTGTATAGAAATAAAAGTCTACTGGACAAAGAGTAACATACAGGGAGGCAAAGAACAAATGACTGCATGCATACTTGCACTTCATATCCTAGAAAGATGGGGACTTTTCACATTTATATACAGAGCTTAATTCAATAAAAACAAAACCCAACAGGTATAATGTGCAGAAAATATGAATTGATAGAAACAGAAATAGAAGGGCTGGTGAGATGGTTCAGTAGGTAAAGCCCACACTGCGCCAGGCAACCTCAGTTCCAACCACTAGGACCTTCATGGTGGAAGAAGAGAACTGACTCCCACAAGCTGTCCTCTGACCCCCATATGTGTGTCATGGCATACATGCCTACACACATGTGTACATACAAGAAAATAATAGAAGGTAAATATGGTAGCACATGCTTACAGTCCTAACATTCAAGAGGCAAAGGCAGGAAGGTCATAAGTTCAAGGCCAACCTAGGATACAGATCCAGGTGTGTCTCAATAAACCAAAATTAAACACCAAGCATATTGTTACACAACTTTGACCCCAACACTCAGGAGACAGGAGGAGACAGAGGCAGGTGATCTCTTATTTCAAGGCCAGTCTGGTGTACAGAGCAAGTTCCAAGACACCCAGGACTACATAGAGAAACTCTTTTTCAGAAAATAAAAAGTGAGGGTGGGGGCTCAGGCCTGAAACTCCAACATATGGAAGGTTACAGCAGGAAGATCAGGAGCTCAAGGCCACCCTTAACTACAAGCCAAGTTCAAGGATGCTACATGAGACCATCGCAAACAAGAAATAAGAGAAAAACAAAGTTAGTGTTGTCTGCCCTAACCCCCAGGAAAACCAGAAGAACAAAAGTGGTTTGTGGGAGGCCAGTACTGTCAAGTACAGATAGAGGAGTTTGGTCCATGTGTGAAAGAAAACTTTTTTTTTTTATTAAGGTAGCTAGTTCTACAAGAGTCAGTATCCCTTGAACCTCCTCTTTCCCTTGTACCTATTAGCCAATCTCCTTTGAGCACAAAGTCTAACTCACCCTAACAGGATGAGATACTACTTAAGTTAGGGATAAAGACAGATGCCTGCTTTGGGGTCTAGCCACATCCTTTTTTACAAGAAGAAATCTTGTAACAGAGCCCCAGACCTTAGCACAATTCCATGATGGAAGCACCATGCAGGCTGTAAAACTCAGCACAGACAGCACCACCTGCCCAAACTAACACAGAGTTCTAATCCATCAAAGCCCACAGCTCTGGAAAAAGTCTCTAAATGTACTCACCTTGCTTTTAGCTTCTGTAGTTCCACGTCTGGCTAACTGTTCTTATTTACTAAAGTATGTCAACCCAGGTCATGGGTTTTGTACTTAAAAGCTCAACCTGAGAAAGGCTGCAGTAGCTACACTGAGATTCCGAACACCCATTGTAGTTGCTGGCTGGCTAATAAAGACTTTCTATTGGCTTATACCCATGTCAGAGCAGCCTTCTCAGGTGAACACCCCCCAACATTGACTAGTTCTCTTCACTTTGTCATTGTGTCCCTTTGAGCAACAGAGATTATTCTTTTCCCAACGTAGGGATCAGGGATTTGTTTGACCACTGGGATCTCCCCAGCCTGGGGGACAAATTTGCTGACTATTCCAGGAAGGAGGCTGGAAGAGATGCACAGAGCCTTGCCTTCCAGGGAGATAACAGTGTTGCCTCCTAGCTTCTCTGCCAGGATGCAATTGGCCTTGGCTTCCTCCAAGTGGCTTGATTGTAATTTATGCTTGATTCATGTCAGCTTCCTCTTGATAGCATCTTTTGCTCTTAAGGGGTGTCTCAGTTAGGGTTTTTATTGTTATGAAGAGACACCATAACCATGGCAAATCTTATAATGAAAACATTTAATTGGGGCTGGCTTCCAGTTTCAGAGTCTAATCCATATCATCATGGTGGGAAGCATGGTAGCATACAAGCAGACATGGTGCTGGTGAAGGAACAGAGAGTTCTACATCTTGAGTTGCAGGCAGCAGAAGGAGAGTGAGACACTGGGCCCAACATAAGCATCTGAAACTTCAAAGCCTAGCCTTAGTAACACACTTCCCCCACCAAGGCCACACCTCTTAACAGTTCCACTTCAAACACAAGAGTCTATGGGGGCCGTTCCTGTTCAAACCACCACGTGGTGGTAATTCCCAAGGAGCTCAGACGAAGAGCACAGATCACACATCTTCCTCTCCTTGGTCTGTTAGGCCACATCCTAGAGCTCATAGCTGCAGTTGTTGTATGACAATGATGAGTAGGTGATGCCCACGGTGGGCCCACATCACCTGCCAGGGTCTCCCTGCCTCTTCCTGGATGACGCTTTTGGCCTCACTCAGGCAGAACACTACCTTCTTCTGCTTCTCTACTTCCTCTGACAACTTGTACACGTTCATGTCACTGAACACATCAATGACACTATCAAAGACAGCCAAACCAGAGATCCTGTGTCCAGAGGCCAAAAGGAGAGCCACAGGAGACCAGAGCCACATCAGCTGCTGGGGGGCAGGAGGAGGGGGACGATTCACTTGAACCTTAAGCTCTAGTCTACAGTGAAACAGGCTGTAAACAACACTACCTGAATATCATAGGTGAGACTTAATTATAATTAGGTTAAGACCAGAGCCTGTAGCTTGGTATAATAAAAGGATACAGAAGTTTTGAGAGCATAGACCACTGGATTAAGCATTAATATTAATTTCTAAAAAGGAAGAAGAAAGTATAGTAAAGAATTATCATTGGATTTAAGTTTAAAAAAATGCTTTGAATCCTTCCTTTATCAAAATGAGCACAAAATATCAGAAAGTTTATTTTAATTGTTCTGAAGTAATTTTGTTAAATTCCTGTAGAAAACTATTTCTTCACATTGAGTTATAAGCTCTGTTTGCCAGAGGAGTTTCACTGTGGTCACCAATCTTGTGATGAGTAGCCACTTGTCTAGTTCTAATTAACCCAGTAAGAATACGCAGGAGAAGCCGGGCGTGGTGGCGCACGCCTTTAATCCCAGCACTTGGGAGGCACAGGCAGGTGGATCTCTGAGTTCGAGGCCAGCCTGGTCTACAAAGTGAGTTCCAGGACAGCCAGGGCTATACAGAGAAACCCTGTCTCGGAGAAGAAAAAAAAAAGAATACACAGGAGATGGGCTGGAGAGGTAGCTCAGCGGTTAAGAGCACTGACTGCTCTTCTGAAGGTCATGAGTTCAAATCCCAGCAATCACATGGCTCACAACCATCCGTAATAAGATCTGATGCCCTCTTCTGGTGCGCCTGAAGACAGCTACAGTGTACTTACATATAATAATAAATAAATCTTAAAAAAAAAAATAGAGCCCGGTGTGGTGGCACATGCCTTTAATCCCAGCACTTGGGAGGCAGAGGCAGGCAGATTTCTGAGTTCGAGGCCAGCCTGGTCTACAGAGTGAGTTCCAGGACAGCCAGGGCTATACAGAGAAACCCCTGTCTTGAAAAAAAAAAAAAAAAAAAAAGCAAACAAAAAAATACGCAGGAGGTTCACATCTCACATCTATAGTCCCAGCACTTTCCAGTCTGAGACAAGAGAATTGCTGTGAGTTCCAGACTAGTCTGGGTTACATAGCACCAGGCCAGCCAAGACTAAATAACAAGACCAGGTATAGTGCCACACACACCTTTAATTCCAGCACTAAGGAGGCAGAGACAGGTGAGTTCAGGGCTTGCCTGGTCTACAGAGCAAGTTCCAGAAGAGCCAGGGCTAAAAGAAGAAACCCTGTGTTTTAGGGTTTCCATTGCTACTAAGAGACCATGACCAAGGCAACTCTTATAAAGAGTTAACTAACATTTAATTGGGGCTGGCTTACAGTTTCAGAGGGTCAGTCCATTATCATCATAAAGCACAGCAGCATAAAGACAGACATAGTGCTGGAGGAGCTGATTGAGAGTTCTTCATCTTGATTCAAAGGCAACCAGGAGAGACTGGCTTCCAGACAACTAGGAAGAAAGTCTCAAAGCCCACCCACACAGTGAAACACTTCCTCCAACAAGGCCACACCTCCTAATAGTACCACTTCCTGGGCCAAGCACATTCAAATCACCACACCCTGTCTTAAACAAGCAAACAAAACAAAACTACAAACACATAAAATAACAAAATATACTATAACAGAATCTCTTAAAAGTAAGGGCATCAATAAAGGTATTTCTCTTCTCGTTTATAAAAATTAATTTTGCTTATCAAATAAACGGCTTTAAGTTAGTGCGGGTTTTGTTGTGATTGTTTGTTTTTGAGGGGGTGTCTCTAGCAGCCTAAACTGGCCTCAGAATCACATGACTTTGCACTAATGTTACAAAAGATCCAGCTGGCTGCTTCCAGATTTTTGACTTGTTATTCAAAGAATTGTAACGAAGGCTCTCATAGATTGCAAAGTACCAAGGTAATTTTATTCAAAACTAAAGCAACAATAGAAATCAGAAAGAAATATACCATCGAGGTTGTTGTTGTTGAAGACTGGTAAAGCTCTACAGGAAAACATACTTGCCTCCAAGTGTGATGACCTGAGTCTGATGCAGTTTGATCCCAGGAACCCACGTGTTGGAAGGAGAAAATTGACTCCCCCAAGTCACCCTTTGACCTCTGTATATACACAGTAAATAAATAAGTGTAAATATTTCTAAAAGATTGACAGCAGGAAACATGAATGAGGTAACTCAGGGGGCCTGATTACTGTTTGGGGTTTCATTTTATATGGTTCAAAGAAGGAAGCCTTTGGTTGCTGAAGGGGACAGCATAGATAGCTCTCTTTTTAAATGACAGGCTTAGACTATGTAAGTCTTTGCTTACTGTGCATGGCCCTTCCCATAATGCATCTGATTTTAATTATAGGCATACGACAGCAAATAGAAGATTTTCCAAGTTTACTCAGGGAACAGTTTGCCTTATTGCACTTGCACCCAAAATTAATGCAGTCTGATCCATGCCCTAATCCCAGCATGCTGGAGGCAGGGCAAGTAAGTGAATCTCTGTGAGTTCCAGGCCAACCTGATCACACAGTGAATTCCAGGCTAGTCAGAGATACATAGTGAGGCTTTGTCTCAAAACATCATCATCATCGTCGTCGTCATCATCATCACCACAACCACCACCACCACCACCACCCAGGCTGATTGCCCCTCAGTCCCCATATCTACTGTATGATCAAATAGAAAGTGCCTATGTCTGATGGCTGTCAGGAGGAGGAGGAACCTATCCCACTGTTTAGAGTTTAGTGAACGGGACTTGTTGCAGGTGGGGGTCTTAGGTTGCCTTTGGGTTTGCTAGGTGAATTGCTAGGTGAACAGAAGTGTGTGCATAGCCCAAGCCAAGGGGAGTCCTAGGTTGCTACTCTACTGCTTGGACTTGTCTGCCTCCCTGGGAGAGAGCACCAAAGCACCAGGAGGAATGGGAAGCTTCTGGGGAGCAGACTGCAGTCAAACAAAGAACAGTCTAAGACTGAGAACTGTCCCGCGTGGGCAGAGGTTCCTCAAGCTCCGGGTCACCACAGACACTCAAAAGGGAGCTGACTGAGAGGGGGCGATGACGCATGCCAGTGATCACAGCACTCAGGAGGCCCAGGCAGGATGAGTTTGAGGTCAGCCTGGTCTGCAGTGTGTTCTGGCTAACATGATCTAAAGGGTAAAAATCTGTGTTAAAAGAGAGAGAGACAGAGAGAGAGAGAGAGAGAGAGAGAGAGAGAGAGAGAGAGAGAGAGAGAGAAGAAAGCTGGGAGGGACTAAGAATATATTGATATTATGATAAATGAGAACTCTGTAGTAATTACACACTCACACACTTAAATAAAATAATGTAAACAAATACATTTTAAACGTGGGCCTGATGGTTCAGGCTCCTTCTAATTCTGGGATTAAAAGTGTACACCATCACACTTGTCTTGCTCTGCTGTTATTTTTAAGAATCACAGCCCTTTGAGGGCAGAAACTATTCTGAAAGTCTTCTATCTTTAAGGGGGTGTGTGTCTGAAGGTAACTGTAGTGTACTCACATAAAATAAATAAATCTTTTTTTTCCTTTTCTTTTTCTTTTTCTCTTTATTTTTCTTTCTTTCTTTCTTTCTTTTTTTTTTTCCAAGACAGGGTTTCTCTGTGTAGCCCTGGCTGTGCTAGAACTCACTCTGTAGACCAGGCTGGCCTCAAACTCATAAATCCACCTGCCTCTGCCTCCCAAGTACTGGGATTAAAGGCGTGTGCCACCACTGCCCAGCATAAATAAATCTTTAAAAAATTTTTTTGAAAAAAAAAAATCACTCCCAGTCCATGGGGTGATTTGACTGCTAGCTATGTCATTAGTCCTAATTATCTTTCATTTCAGTTTTTGTTTGTCTCTTTGTTTGTTTTTGAGACAGAGTCTCTCTACATAGCTCTGACTGTGTGGAACTCACGATATAGTACAGGCTGGCCTCAAACACACAGACATCCACCTAACTCTGCCTCCAGAATGCTAGGATAAAAAAGGCACGTGCCACCACATCCAGTTCGTTTCAGTTTATTTTAAAGATTTGTTGTTTGTTTGTTTGTTTGTTTGTTTGCTGGCCTCATTGTTTTATTTTCTATTTATCTGTATATGTGTGTGAGGGCACCCCTTGGAGGCCAGAAGAAGGTCAAATCCCATGGCGTTGCAGTCCTGGCAGTAGTGAGCCAACAGACTTGGGCACCAGGAACCCAACTCAAGTGTAGCAAGCTCTCTTAACTGCTCAGCCACTTCCCAGCACCTGTCCCGCTTTTGAAAGCCACTTGTTCGGAGCCTTTCCCAGATTTCCTGTTTCCCTGTCTCTGTGTTGATTCCAAGATATTGCTGTGCCAACCTGTCCTCAGGACTCGCTGGGATGCTGGCCTGGAAGACCTTGAAGGCTACCCGATTCCCCTGCTACCGCGTGCTTTCTTTGTTACTTCTGATTCCAGAAGACGAAGGAAAATGGTTTGGATAGAAACCAGAAGGGGAGTCAGGCTTGACCATATGCTTGATATCCCAGTCCTCAGAGAGCAGAGGACCACCCAGAAGTGGTCCTGAGCTACACAGCGAAACTGTACTAGAGAAGAAAGTGTGAGGGGAGCCAGGCGGTGGTGGCGCACGCCTTTAATCCCAGCACTTGGGAGGCAGAGGCAGGCAGATTTCTGAGTTCAAGGCCAGCCTGGTCTACAGAGTGAGTTCCAGGACAGCCAGGGCTACACAGAGAAACCCTGTCTCAAAAAACCAAAAAACAAAAAAAACAAAAAAAAAAAAAAAACCCAGAAAGTATGGGGGGAGCTTCCATAGCTCTCTAGCAGAAGAGTTTGGTTCCTTCCTCCAGCCCTTGGAGGCTGAGTGTCTTTGTTAGAGTTACTATTGCTATGATGAAACATCATGACTAAAGCAGCCCAGGGAAGCAAGGGTTTATTTAAGCTTCCATATCCATAAAGTCCATCACTGAAGGGAGTCAGGACAGGAACCTGGAGGCAGGAACTGACACCCAGGCAGTGGAAGGGTGCTGCTTACTGGCTTGCTCCCCATGGCTTGCTCAGCCTGCCATGGACCACCCATCCAGGACTGGGCCCTTCCCCATCCATCACTAGTTAAAAAAATGCCCCACAGACTTACTTACAGCCTAATCTATGGAGGCATTTTCTCAACTGAGGTTTCCTCCTTTCAAATGACTTTAGCTTGTGTCAAGTTAACATAAAACTATGCAGCACACTGAGGCAGAAGGATCACCAGAAGTCAAGAGACTAAACTGGACAATGTGGCAAACCTCTCTCAAAAATAAAATAAAGAGCATAGCTGGGACATGCAACATCTGTCAGCTGAAGAATTAATGATTGTGGCACACAGGGCTGTATTCTCATGCCAACAAAATAAAAGAAATACACAAAAATCAACCTGGGTGTGGTAGGGTATTCCTTTAATTCCAGTACCCTGGAGGCAGAGGTAGCTGGATCTCTGTGAATTTAAGGCCACCCTGAAATACATAGCAAGTTCTAGGCTTTGAAAACTACTGGAACTCAGAGGTACCCTACCCAGATAGGCATTGGGGTAAGAGAAGGCGTCTACATCACCTTTTCAGATGTATGAGCCACCACTGTCCGGCTTGTTTTCCCTGGTTCTTGAAAGACAAGGAAGAATTATCTAAATGTCAGGAAGGTGGAAGAAATAGAGAGGCTCACTTATGTGAAGGCATTGGCGCATGAAGCCTGATAATGTGCTTACGGCTTTGTTATTATCTTATTATATGTATACAAACAGTGTGGTCAGAAGTGGGAGAAAGAGCTGGAAAGGCAGGCTGGGACAGATCCCTCAGAGGATAGCAAGCAAGTATTTCATCTTCGGTGCTGTGTGGCACTTGGTTAGAACACCCTACTGGCACAGGTGCCTTTCTGACAGTCAGCACTTGGTAGTGCGTATTAACTTATTATTAATTTAATTCCCTCATGCTTGGGTACACTGCTATGTATTTATTGGTGGGGGACTTCAGGAATAGACTTTTGAAATCCTGGAGGCTCAGTTGTTGCTGGTTTGTATTGATTTTACTTAAGGATTTATTTTCTTTAGTTTTAATAATGTGCATGTGTGTGTGTGTGTGGTGGACTATGTGTAAATGGTTACAGATACCCAAAGAGTCGAGAAGAAAGTGTGGGGTCCCATGGGGCTGGTGTTATAGGTAACGAGTCCAACAGGGCTGATGCGGAGCTAATTTAGCTCCCCTGCTCTAACAGTATCCAGGCTTAACCACTGAGCCATCTCTCTAGGGTCTGTGTTTGTTTCTTTATAGAGACAGGCTCTCACCGTGTAGCCCGAGCTGCCCTGCAACTCATAGAAACCCTGCTTCAGCTTCCTGAGTCTTGGAATCTATAAATCGCCATTCCTAGTTAAAAATATGGAGTGGACTTGAATATTGTCCATGCACAGGGCCCATGATAGCATCTGTGTTGTTCCAGTCATAGTGTATGTGCTGTAAGCATTTTTTAAAGAAGGCACGACATCTCAGCTGACTTGAGATAATTTACCACAAAACCAGGTTCTTTCCTTTTCCTTAGATTTGCAACCAGTTGGGTCCTTTGAACTTCCCCAAGTCCACACGCTCGCACACTCACCGTGAGCGTGGCTACAGTCACCAACAGAATCCTTCAGTATGGGTAGTGAACAGTAGCTATTATGCTCAGGCACACAGAGCATCCTGAGCGGGATGAAAAGAACTGAACATCAGGTCCCAACTCTCGGGGATTTCCCATCTAAACATACAAAGATATGTGTTACACTCAGAAAACATTTAGGAAATCATTGACCACAAGGAATGAATTGAATACCTATCAGGTTCCTAGGGACAGGTTGGGACCTAGTGGTCAAATAAATCAGACTGGGTTCCTAACCTTCAGGAGTTCATAGTCTGGTAAAATAGGCACCCAAATGAAAGATGGGAACTAACAGCAGCCATCTAAGAGAAGGAAACCACAGCTGCCTGCTCACAGCCCAAGGCTGACCAGTCCAATCTCAAAAGAAGAACCAGGCTGCGAGTGAGATAAGGGATGTGTGCTGGGGCATGAACGGAGGCTGGGATTATAGGAAGAATGCCTGAGTTCTGGGGAGACTGACTGATCCATGCAGTGAAGCCAGGGAAGTGTCCAGCGGTGTGTCTCTAGGGCTCTAATGGGAGGGCTCCAGATGCTGAACTAAGGGTCTGCTCCTTCAGGGCACCACCCTAGTGTAGTTTCCAGCTTCGACATCAGATGCTCATAACCACCTGTAACTCTAGCTTCCTGGGGTCTGCTACCTCCCCTCTGCAGTTGCACGTGCACACCCACAGACACATACACACACACACACACACACACACACACACACCCCTACACATAAACACAAACAAAATTCTCAGGAATTGAAGTTAGTAGATCTCCTCCTAACCTTGGGGTCCTGTAGAAAGTAAGAGCCTCATTGCATAACAACATAGACCTATAACCCCAGCATGCAGGAAGCAGAGGCTCTCTGTGAGTTCAAGGACAGCCTGGTCAACAGAGCAAGTTCCAGGCCACAGTTACAACAGTGAGGTCTTACCCTGTCTCAAACAAACAGACAAGCAAACAGCACACAACACAAAACCTCAAGAACTGGAATTAGCTGTCTAGTGCTACTTCCTGCATTTCACCATCTCCCCTCCCCCTCTCTCAACAAAACAAGAACAGGATGTAGCATCTGCCTGCCTAGGGTACACAGTCCTCCCCCGTCAACCTCGGGAGGACTGGAGTCATAGGTGTTTACCACCGTGCCTGGATTAAGGTGTTCATTCATTGATTTAACACAGATTTGCCAACATACCAACCACATTCCAGACCTCTCACAACAGGAGATGTGTTGAGGAAGTTACCTTTCAACACTGATAAGTGTGAAATATACAAAAGGCAGGTGGAAGGCGTATCTGCAGTACATGGTTTGTTTCAGCTTGGGTTTAAAGACAGCATAGTAAAGGCAGAGAAACTTCATGTTGATCTTTCTCTTTCTTTCTTTTTTATTTGTTTGTTGTTGTTTTGTTTTACAAAACAGGGTTTCTCTGTGTAGCCATGGCTGTCCAGGAACTTGCTTTGTAGATCAGGCTGACCTTGAACTCCCGGGGACCCACCTATCTCTGCCTCTTAAGTGCTGGGATCAAAGGTGTGCCCACCACTCCCGGTTTAGTCTTTGACTTTTGATGATGCATATTTGCCAAGCCCTACTCTGCCCTAAGCCCTGCTTTAAGTTCTGATGATGTAGGCATGAGGCTGTTCTCAGGTGCTTACAGCTTAGATGCAACACAAGCAAGCAGTTTCACTTTCCCTGCAGATGGTGAGTGTGTGATATGTATCAGGGTAAAGACTTACCTACGGGGGGGGGGGGGGGGGGGGGGGGGGCGCAGGAACCTTTTTTCTCTCTGTTTACTGACATACCCCTACAACCTGGAAGAGTGCTTGCTACATTAAAAGTTTGTTTGTTTGTTTGTTTGAGACAAGGTCTCACTTCTAATCTCTGGTTGGCCTGGAACTCCCTGTGTAGAGCAGGCTGGTGTTCAAAGGGGTCAGACAGTTCAAACTCCAGGAGTTGCTCGGTTCTGCCTTTTTCTACCTGAGGAGGACTCAAGCGAACACATCTCCTACCTGATCCTTAGTTTACACATCTGTGTGATCTCCCTAACAAAGTTGTTTACTTATTCTTTAGTTAGGATAGAAAGACAAGGAAAACTGCATATAGAGAGGTGTTTTGTCTGCATGTTTGTGCACCGTGTGCTTGCAGTGCCCCAAAACGCCAGAAGGGGGCGTCTGAACCCCAGGAACTGGAGTTACAGAGTGTAGTGAGTGTTGATGTATTAACTCACCCTATGGAAGAGCAACCAGTGATCTTAACCCAAGAGCCTTCTCTGCAGCCCATTGCTTTGGTTTTCTGAGGTAGGGTCTGACGTGGCAAGGCTAGTATATGAAGTCAAGAATGCCTTTGATCTGGTTCCTACCTCCTGAGTGCTAGAATTACAGCCCTGAACCACCATACCCGACAAAAAGGTTTTAAAATCAATTATATTGTGAGTTCTAGGCCAGACTGGGTGGCAAAACAAAATTCTGTCTCACTTTCCTACCTATACCAAAACAAACAAACAAACACCTTTTAATGATTTATGATCAGCAAATGCTTTATTTGTATACTATTATATATAGCTGTAGACCTGGGGTCACGTAAAAAAAAAAAAAAAAAAAAAACAACAACAACAACAACAAAAACCTCTGGTGAGAGAGGGTTAGATAAACTCTGTCCTCATAAGCAGACATATACTTATTTATAAGTAAAAAGCATTAAAAGAAGAAGAAAAGATACCCTAATTTAGAGGAGTCCAAAGATAAAGTTGGAGATGTTCCCACCCAACTTGTTACCTGGAGGGTGGAAAAGTTCAGGACTGTCACACTTGTGCCTTGACACCAAGCTCCTTCTGTGACCTCCATTCCTCTCCCTTGTAAGGCAGGACCCATCCAGATTCAAGCTCAGGGGTTCATAGATCCGCAGCTCTACTCAGGCTCTGGGCCACCAGGTCATGTGATGATGGTGTGACTTGAAGTCAATCATCCTTGACATGCAGTCTGGGCTCGGGTAGCAGCTGTCACAGCCAGGGACTTGAGCGACTAGCTGGCCACAGCAGGAAAAGCAGGTCACTCCCACCACTGTGTGGCCCATTTTGGAAGGTTCCCAGATATGCAAAAACTGGGAGCTGGAAAAGTCTTAGGATACAGAAGTGGAGCCCTGCCCAGACTCTGTCACCATTAGTGCAAAGGATGCTGAGGAAGGTCAGTTAATATACAAACACCAATCCCAAGCCTCCAAGATGATCTCATAGAAAAGCATAATTGGTCCTGCATCCCTGCCACTGGCAGGATAGGATCCTGGTCCTGGGCTGAGAGACCTTTCCATGTCTGAATCTCTTTTTAGATGTAGAACTGTCAGACCGGGCGTGGTGACAAATGCCTGTGACTCAGGAGGCGGAGGCAGGAGGACCAGGAATTCAAGGACCATTTTGCTTCCATACTAATAAATAAGTTCATGCAGGTGTGATGGCAGATTTACTTAGACAGAACGGGGCTGGGGAGTGGCAGAGGCAAGAGGATGTCTGTGAGTTTCAGGCTAGCCAACATTATGCAGTGAGACCCTGTCTCAAAAACAAACTCACAAACAGTCTGAGGCCACCAAGACTATATGCATAAGGCTCTGTCTCAAAAGATGAGAGAGGGGCCTGGCGAGATGGCTCAATGGTTAAGAGCGCAGACTGCTCTTCCGAAGGTCCTGAGTTCAAATCCCAGCAACCACATGGTGGCTCACAACCATCTGTAACGAAATCTGATGCCCTCTTCTGGAGTATCTGAGGACAGCTACAGTGTACTTACATACGATAAATAAATAAATCTTAAAAAAAAAAAAAAGATGAGAGAGCCGGGGCAAGGTGGGGGGCTGCTAAAGAGATGACTCTTGCTCAGGACCTGGATTCAGTTCCCACACCCACGTGGCAGTTCCCTACTGCCTATAACTACGGCTCCAGGAGATCCAACGTCCGTCCAGCCTCTGCAGGCACCAAGCATGCACGTGGTGCAAACACACTTATATAGGCCAAACATTCATATACATAAAATTAATTAATTTAAATATAAATCAAAACAACAACAACAAAACTTAGCTAATACTAGAGAATCTACCTGAAGTTCTCTAGCCTTGCACACAGGTGCATACATACACACTCACATTCACACTCACACACACACTCACTCATACACACACACAAGCAAATAAATAAATGCAATAAAGAAAAGAGTTAACAACAACAACAAAAAGCCGGGCGGGGTGGCGCATGCCTTTAATCCCAGCACTTGGGAGACAGAGGCAGATGAATTTCTGAGTTCGAGGCCAGCCTAGTCTACAGAGTGAGTTCCAGGACAGCCAGGGCTATACAGAGAAACCCTGTCTCAAAAAAAAAAAAAAAAAAAAAAAAAGAGTCACTGACCCACCTTCAAGTCCTCAGTTGCCTCCTCCTAGTGTTCTCTTACTTCTCTACACTACCAAACCCCCAACACACGTACAGCTGCCTCCCATTGGCCTTTCCACCCATGGAAAGGAATCGTATTGAATGTCCACTATCCAGAACCTACATTCTGTGGACCTCTTTGATGATGCAAGGAGGGTGATGCCCTGCTTCCTGCCAGCACTGAGGAGTCTATCCATATATTAACGATCCAACAGAGACCCTTACTACTTTTCAAGGGTCTGCCAATAGTTACCATAAAAAGAAACTACTGAAGCTATTTAGGGATGAATTTGCCTACAGTGGTGCTATAATTGAGCCTCCAGAATATGAAGTAATTCAACTACAAGATGACCAGAGTAGGGACATAGGACAGTTCCTGATAGAGGGTACAAAGGCTAAGGATGATCAGCTGATCTTTCAAGAGTTTCCAAATGCTCATGGCTCTCGAAAGGTACAGTGAATAGAATATCCCTTCTGTCCCTTGCCATGAGTTTTAAAACCTCAAAGCTTGTATAATGTTCTTGGACAGTGTAACTCCTTTATGCAACAACCTGAAAGAATCGATGAACAGACACCAAGCAGAGTGCCTGTCTAATATGCACGAAGGACTAGGTGAGACCCCCTGGTTTAGTGATGTACTTCAGAGGTAGAGCTGGAAGAGGATCAGAGGCTCACATATGAGTTTGAGGCCAGTCTGAGATAAATGCAACTGTCGCAAAAACCAATCAACCAATGAAACAAACAAAAAGCAACACACTCTAACTTTGCTGGCTAATTTTATGTTGATTTGACAAAGGCTAGAATCATCTGAGAGGGGAGAACCCCAACAGAGAAAATGCCTCCATAGATTGGGTTGGGGGGCTGGAGAGATGGCTCAGTGGTTAAGAGCTCTGACTGTTATTCCAGAGGTCCTGGGTTCAATTCCCAGTAACCACATGGTGGCTCACAACCATCAGTAATGGGATCTGATGCCCTCTTCTGGCGTGACTGAAAAGAGTGACAGTGTACTCACATACATAAAACAAACAAATAGATAAATCTTTAAAAATGACATTAAAAAAAAAGATTGGATTATAAGCAAGCCAGTTGGGCATTTTCTTAACTGGTGATTGATGTGGGAGGCCCCAGGCCTTTGAGCATAGTGTCAGTCCTGGGCTGATGGTCCTGGATTCTATAAGAAGTCAAGCTAAATGATCCAGTAAGCAGCACCCCACCATTGCCTCAACTTGCTTTTTGTCATGGTGTTTCATCACAGCGATAGAAATCCTAACTAGGACTCCAACAGAAAGCAGATATCAACACTTCTCCTGAAATAGCTCATAAGACTAAATATAGAGACCTGGAAAGGTGGTTGAGAACTCTGGCTGCTCTTCCAGAGGACCCTGATTCGATTCCCAGAAACTACATAGTGGCCCACCACAATCTGCAGCTCCAGTTCCAAGGAGTCAGAAACTCTCTCTTTTCTGGGTGCCAGGCACACGGGTGGTGGTGCATAGACCTCCTTGCATTCAAAACAACCACACACATTAAGGAAAAGAGGAAGGAAACGACTGAGCTGGGCCCTAGCGGTGGACTCCTTTGATCTCAGCACTTGGGAGGCAGAGTCAGTAGAACTCCTGATTGTAGGCCAGCCTGGTCTACAGAATGAATTCCAGGACAGCCAGGGCTACACAGGAAAACTCTGTCTCGAAAAACAAACAGAACCAGACCAGAAGAAAGAAGTAAAGAAAGAAAGAGAGGAAGGAGGGAAGGAGGGAAGGAAGGAAGGAAGGGAAGTAAGAAGGAAGGAAGGAAGGAAGGAAGGAAGGAAGGAAGGAAGGAAGGAAGGGAAGAAGGGAAGAAGGAAGGAAAGAAGGAAGGAAGGAAGGAAGGAAGGAAGGAAGGGAAGAAGGGAAGAAGGAAGGAAGGAAGGAAGGAAGGAAGGAAGGAAGGGCATTTAAAAAAAGATATATCTATTCTTTTCACTTCTTGCATGCTTGTACATGTGTGTGATGTATGCAGACAAGCGCCAGTGCCTGATGAGGTCAGACGAGGGCACTGAGTCTCATGGAGCTGGAGTACAGGAGGCTCTCGAGCTGCCCAGTGTAGGTGTTGGGATGTGGACTTAACTATTCGTGATGGAACCTTTCTTCAGCCACAAATGTTCATAACCACTGAGCCATCTCTCCAGTCCCAATGGCATGGTTTTAGCAAGTGCTCTTACTAATTTTATTCTGCTTATAAAGGTAACCTGGGGGCTGGTGAGATGGCTCAGTGGGTAAGAGCACCCGACTGCTCTTCCAAAGGTCCGGAGTTCAAATCCCAGCAACCACATGGTGGCTCACAACCATCCATAACGAGATCTGACGCCCTCTTCTGGTGTGTCTGAAGACAGCAACAGTGTACTTACATATAATAAATAAATAAATCTAAAAAAAAAGGTAACCTGATTTTTTATTACTTTTATTTTAAGTGCATTGGTATTTTGCCTGCATTTTTGTCTTTGTGAAGGGGTCAGATTCCCTGCAACAGGAGTTACAGACAGGTGGGAACTGCCATGTGGTTGCTGGGAATCGAACCCTGGCCCCCTGGAAGAGCAGTTAGTGCTCTTGATCACTGAGCTATCTCTCCAGCCCCCATAACCTGATTTTAGATAGAGTCTCATATGTCCGAGGATGACCACAAGCCTCTGGTCCTCCTGCCTCTGTCACCAGTGCATGCGTCTGTGCTGTGCCCACTTTATTCGGGGCTGGAGACTGAACACCTTCCAGGGTGTTAGTGAATACTCAGCTAGGTAAGCTATATCCCCAGCCCAAGTACAGAATCTGAATAAGAAATAAGCATGGGGGGCTGGGAGATGGTTCAGTGGTTAAGAGTGCCGACTGCTCTTCTGAAGGTCCCGAGTTCAAATCCCAGCAACCACATGGTGGCTCACAACCACCTGTAATGAGATCTGATGCCCTCTTCTGGTGTGTCTGAAGACAGCTACAGTGTACTTACATATAATAAATAAATAAATCTTAAAAAAAAAAAAGAAAGAAAGAAACATGGAACACAGACACAAACATTGAATTCCTGTACACTATTCTCACACTCTGTGCTAACTCACAGGAACTATTATCAAGAGTTCTGTGTATTTTCCTTCATGCGTATTTTTTGCTTTAGAGGGGTGGAGAGCTAATCAAAGCCTTGCATCTGCTAAGCAAACACACTACTCAGTAACTATCGGTTCCCAGAGTTTAATTTATTTAACTTTATTTTTTTAGGTTTAGTTTCTTTTTTTTTTTTAAAGATTTATTTATTATTATATGTAAGTACACTGTAGCTGTCTTCAGACACTCCAGAAGAGGGAGTCAGATCTTGTTACGGATGGTTGTGAGCCACCATGTGGTTGCTGGGATTTGAACTCTGGACCTTCGAAAGAGCAGTCGGGTGCTCTTACCCACTGAGCCATCTCACCAGCCCTAGGTTTAGTTTCTTACTTAAGGTGTTGAGGTCTGCCCTCCACCAACATGTATGTAGCCATTTTGTTTCATGCCTACCAACTATTTCATATTATTGCTATAAAATGCCTGCCAGTCACGGACACAGAAAAATAACCTGACTCAAGTTTGGGCTAATCATATACCCTGTATGTTCTGTATGTGGTATGTTAATCTTAAGAAATTCCACAAAGCTTTACGTCGGACCCATAAAAATCAAAGGTCAATATGAACTGTTATGTCTAAAATGGCTTGAGTCAGAGCTGACCACTGGGCAGCACTTCCTACGCCTACATATGAGCTCAGTGTGTGTTTCCTTTATAAGCCTTTCCTGAGAATACACTAGTACCACAAAATTAGGTTCCCGAGTCCTTTTTGTGGCCCTGAATGTCCAATTTTGGGGTATTCATTCAATAAACTGTTTTTGCTTAACTGAGAACAGTGTTTTTATGGTGGTTCCTGGTCCCCAACAAAGGCAATCTTGTTATGTAGCCCAGGTTGGCCTTTAACACACAACTATCTTCCTGTCCCAGCCACCTGAATATAAACATATGCCACTATGCCTGACTGAAATTAATTTTGAACACAAGGGTCTCAACTAGGCATGGTGATACATACCTTTATCCCAGCATTCAGATGCAGAGGCAGGCGGATAGGCAGATAGGCAGATTTCTGCGTTCAAGGAAAGCCTGGGCTACAGAGTGAGTTCTGGGACAGCCGGACTACGGAGAAACCCTGTCTGGAAAATGAGAGAGAGAGAGAGAGAGAGAGAGAGAGAGAGAAGAAGAAGAAGAAGAAGAAGAAGAAGAAGAAGAAGAAGAAGAAGAAGAAGAAGAAGAAGAAGAAGAAAGGATAAGAAGAGAAGAGGGGACAGGAGGGGAGGGGAGGGGAGGGGAGGAGAGGGGAGGGGAGGGGAGGGAAGGGAAGGGAAGGGAAGGGAAGGGAAGGGAAGAGAAGAGAAGAGAAGAGAAGAGAAGAGAAGAGAAGAGAAGAAGTTTCTCTGGCTGGCCTAGAACTTGGTATGCAACTGAGAATGACCTTGAACCCTGACCCCCCTTGCCTCTACCTCAACAAGTGCTAGGATTGCACCATGCCTGTTTTAGGACATGATGAAGACTGAACCCAAGGGACCAGGCAAGTTCTCCAACAGATGAGCTACTTCTTCAGCCTAAATATTATTATTATTTTTTTTTAATAATGGCTTACTGTTTTCCAAGCTATCCTGGAACTCCTGGAGGCCAGGTGGTGTGGCCTCTTCTGAGGCCTGGGCTTGCTCAGTTCTTGGAAACAGAGATTTATGTCTAGTCTCCTGAACTGCCAATGTGAAGCCTGTCATGGAGTCAGCCTGTCTCAGTTATACAGAACAAAGCAAGTAAGCTTCTAGATGTATCCAGTAGGAGTAGGTTAAGGAGGGAGGCTCCAAAGTAAAGGTCAGGCCTTCTCATCCTGGACCATGTATTCTAAGGGCTCCCTCTAGTGATTACAGATATAAACAAGATAAAAAGAACACGGATAGGTGGATGTGGGAGCTTGTATCTGCAACAGTACTCAGTAGGCTGAGGGGGGAGGATTGTCTCAAAGTGAGATTCTATCAAAGGAAAAACAGGAGAAGCCATACATAAAAGTCAGTTTTAGCCAGAGGCTCTGGAGTAACGCAGAGCTTGTGCTATCCTGTGAAAGATGTGTCATGGAACTGCTTTTAAAACCATGAGTCCATTCCCAATCGGCCTTTCCCTTTCTCCTTGCCCCAATAAACCTCTTCGGTAAGATCTGTTGCATCATATGACTTCATAGTGTTCCTTGGCTTCAATCCGCCATGCTGCTGTTCTAAAACTATTATAGTGACCATGTTGTCACTATAATCCCGACCACTGATGTGTTCTAATCATAACTCGCAGTCATATTAATATGGATGATTTTGATGGGTCTACAAAGAATATAGAGATAAGGGCATCCCGTGGCAATTGCACAGATTTATTTATTTCGGTTTTTCCGGCCATATTTGGGACACACAAGGTATTCAAAATGCTTGCCACCCAAATGAACGAATGCTTTCGGAATAGATTTCAAGTTCTGTTTTACGATGCTTCAGAGTACTTGGTGGTGAGCTGCAGCCCAACGCTGTAAGCTTTGGTAAGGCTGGGACCTGAGCTCCCGGCTGTGTCGGCTTTAGAACCGGAACTGAAGAATGTCTGGCTGATCCAGACTACAGGGAGAAAACCATTAAGGGGCAGTATGGCCTCAGATAAACCGACGCAGAAACCTGGGAGAGGGCTGTCCAAAAAGAAGAATAAAAGCCTGGAGGGGTGGGGGGGGTGGGGAGCTACCACCGCAAAGGATGATGGGAAGCGGTAATCGTCTCCTTCCTTCCAACCCGCCCCCGTACTGAGGAGCGCTGACGTCACGCACGCCGCCGGCATGCCCCGCCCCTGGGCTGGCTCACGTAACTGAGGGTGGAGCCACAAAGCGATTTGTGGGAGTCGGAATCATGGCGGGCTTGGTTGACTTCCAGGACGAGGAGCAGGTGAAGTCCTTCCTGGAGAACATGGAGGTGGAGTGTCACTACCAATGCTACCGCGAGAAGGACCCGGAGGGTGAGCGCCAACTGCGCAGCCTGGGACATAGGGGAGGGGAGCGAGCGTGGGGTGCAGTCGTGGTCACGTGGCGGGCCGAGGACGCCTAAGGACCGGGTCAGGGTCACTACGGGCCTGTGGGCGGGAAGTTGTAGTGCATCGGGGGCGGGGCCTGCAGCGGAGGGCGGAGCCCTCAGGCTAGATGCTGTGTAGTCAAGTTTAGGGTGCTAGGACTGGAGGTGTGAGGGTGAAGTAGAACCTCGGTGTACATGTCTTTGAGGGAATCATTTAACATGCAGGAAATAAATGAAATATATGCTAGTAGTAAATGCGAGCCAGAATTGGTTGGCATCTTGCACCTGTAATTCTAGCGTTCGGGAGGCTGAGGAAGGAGGATCACTTAGAACTCAGGAGTTAAGGACTAGCCTGAACTACATAGCAAAACCCGGCCCAAAAAAAGAATTGGAGAGGGAGATTGGAGTGGTGGTCCAGTAATTAGGAGCCCATTTAAAGTTCTAGGAGATCCAATGCCTCTGGCCTCTGCTGCCACCACACCACATGCTCGTATACACACATCCATAATTTAAAATAATAAAAATTAAATCTTTTTTTTTTTGAGACTGTCATTATGTAGCCTTGACTGGCCTAGAACTTACAGTGTAGGCCACGCTAGCCTTGGACTCAGAACTGCTTCCTCTATCTTCTGAGTTTTTGGCATGAGCCACAGGCCTGTTAACAAATTAATAAATTAATTAATTTGTTGAGGTGTTATTCTTTGTGTAGTCCTGACTGTCCTTCTGTTGATCAGGCTAGCCTGAAACTAAGATATCTGCAAGCTTCTGTTTCTCAAGTGCTAGAAGGTGTGGGCTGCCACCATCCAGCACAAAATTTTAAAAAAAAATTTTTTTTTTGTTTTAGTTTTTTCGAGGGAAAAAAAAGTTTTTTTAAGGTAAGTGAAATGTGATAAAAAGAACTGAGTGAAGGGCACTGCCCAATGACATGGCTTTTGAATAAAGCTTTGAAGGAGGAAAGGAACCATTGTAAGTCTTTGCCAGGCAGAGGTAATAAAAGGTCAGAAATTGACTATATTTATTTATTTATTATATGTAAGTACACTGTAGCTGTCTTCAGACACTCCAGAAGAGAGCATCAGATTTCATTACAGATGGTTGTGAGCCACCATGTGGTTGCTGGGATTTGAACTCAGGACCTTTGGAAGAGTAGTCGGTTTCCTTAACCACTGAGCCATCTCACCAGCCCCAGAAATGGACTCTTATGTGCAGTGAGGAGGTGGAGTGTATGAGTGACCAGTGCCCAAACAAGTGTCCAGTGTCTGTAGGTTGTTTTCCTATTGTTTTAATTAAGGGAAAAGAATGAAAATGGCTCTGGCCCTCCTTTCCAGTAGCTTACAGTCTAGTTCCCAAGAAATGACTTTCTGTTTCTTGAAATTAGTCCACTATAGTGTGACTCTGGATAAGGAACCCAGGATTATTCTGTTTGTTTGTTTGTTTGTTTGTTTGTTTTTTCGAGACAGGGTTTCTCTGTATAGCCCTGGCTGTCCTGGAACTCACTCTGCTGACCAGTCTGGCCTCGAACTCAGAAGTCTGCCTGCCTCTGCCTCCCGAGTGCTGGGACTAAAGGTGTGCACTACCACGCCCGGCTAAGATTATTCTTTGGGAGCTAGTCCATGTCCCAATTGAAGAGAAATTTCAGAGGAATTGACCTTCTGTGGTCTCTGAGGACCAGGGTGGTTGGGCATAGTCCACAGAGGCCAGCTGTGTAGTCAGTGCGGGAGAGGTTGGGGAACAGAGAGCTCTTTTGGAAGGTGAATTAAGGATTGCTCAGAATCAAGTCAAATTAATGTCTGTTTTGCAGTCCTGAGGCACAAAGCCAGGGCTTCTGAGTGTAGCGGGGAAGTTTTCTACCACTGGGCTCTAGCTCCAGTTCCAGATTAAGTTTGTTCAGGGAGCCCGGACTACAGTGTACCCTGCCTTTCTAAGCAAGGAATTTAGACCTGACTCTGTAGGCATGTTTGAGGAGTTTGTGGTAGTTGATATGAGTTACATGAAGGACATGTGGAGCAGGGAGTGCAGGAGAGCCCTGTGAGCACTGGCCATGGGCTGGGGTTGTAGGTTGGTTGGAAGAGCACTCACCTAGTGTACCTGAGGCCCTGACTGAGTACTAGGCCTGGCTCAGACTGCATATGCACATGCTTAGCATGAGATCCCAGCACTCAGGGAGGTAGAGCAACAGGATCAGGGACATCCTTAGCTACATAGTGAGTTCTGGTCCAGCCTAGGTTATTTAAGACCCTGCCTCAAATTAAACAAACAAAAATAACATCAATTATTGTTATTATTCTTGGTGCAAACATATGCTCTTATGCAATTTTTTTTTGTTGTTTGTTTTTTTGTTTTGTTTTGTTTTGTTTTTTTGAGACAGGGTTTCTCTGTATAGCCCTGGCTGTCCTGGAACTCACTCTGTAGACCAGGCTGGCCTCGAACTCAGAAATCCGCCTGCCTCTGCCTCCCAAGTGCTGGGATGCCCGCTCAATGTTTTTTAAAATGCAAAGTGAATCTTAATCACTTCCCTTCTCTTGAAGAGATTTCTCAGTCGGTAGCTTACTTGTGTGGTTTTCCATTGTGGGGACTGGGATTAAACCAAGGGCCTCCCGAGCTCTAGGCAAGGACTATGTCACTGAGTTCCACTCCTCCAGCCCCGCTTTCCTACTCCTAAGAACCCTTTGTGCGTTATGGTCTGTAGTAACATGCCCATTGTGGAGAGAGGCGCAGCTCTAATTTCTTCATGTGTTTGAGGTTCTTGCCTCCCTAACCCATACCGCCTTATCTTGGCCTCCTTCTACCACATTTGTGCCGTGTTTATTTCCCCTTCCACCTGTTTCTGGACTCTCTCCATTTCTTTGTCTTGATTCGATAGGGATGGAGCCACCCAGGGCCTTGTACTTTGCCTTGTCATGCATGGAGTGACACCTTCAACTCCTTAGTCCTTATGTATCCTGTGCTCTCTTCAGCTCAGCTGTCACAGTCCTCCGTGGGACCTTCCTTGGTGCCCAAACTGTCTTAACCATAAGACATACAATGAACTTTCTCATCAGGCTGTTCTATTTCAGTTATAACTTAGTGTTTGAAAACACTGCATTTCTTTAATGTATCTCCTCCTTTCCTAGCCTGCCTGAATGGTTCTCTTTCACAAGGTTGTGAAGGGTGACTTTGAACTCCTTATCACGTCTCCACCTTGGGAGTGCAGGCACCATAGATGTGCACTTGCATGCCTGGCTTAAGCGTATAAATATCAAAAGGGCAAATGACAATATTCCCAGCAGCTCTGAATGTGTCATATACCTTTATACATGAGCTGGTGTGTGTGTGTGTGTGTGTGTGTGTGTGTGTGTGTGTGTGTGTGTGTTTTCAAATATTTGATGACTGAAAATGAAGGAGAATAGTCTTTGATGTTGCTGGGAACGCTAAGAGGCTGGCTAGAACTGGAACATCCTAGATATGGAAAACTATTTCCCACTGCTTTGGTAGCTTCCCTTTCTATTTTCAGGACTTCAGGTTTCCCCAGGCCAGGTAGTAAGGTAATTACATCTGATTTCTGGTTTTCTGCTGCAAAAGGCATCCACAAACTCTTTCTAGGTTTTAGTGTTTTTATTACAGACCTTGCAGAGAGGTTCCAAAGCTAGCAAAGTGTCAGTCATGGGAAGTCAGCTAGGGTTAGGCCTGGCTGGTCTGCCAGGGGTGAATCTTCCAGATCTGAACATTGCTGGCCAGCGGGGGGACATGTCCCCTTTTAAGAAGGGCTGGACACTTCGTTTCTGTGCTAAATCTGACTGGCACGTTTGAGAGCTAGGCTTGCTCTGATTGTACCTGGGCCCCTGAACAGCAGCTGCTGGCACGATTGACCTCTTGCCTCCTCTCTAGGTTGCTATCGGCTGGTGGACTATCTGGAAGGAATCCAAAAGAATTTTGATGAAGCCGCAAAGGTGCTGAAGTTCAACTGTGAGAAATACGGGCATGGTGACAGCTGTTACAAGCTGGGGGCTTATTACGTGACTGGCAAAGGTGAGCTTCGGGGCTTCTCAGGCATGGGGGACTGTGGTGCACAGAGTACACACAGGGGCTCAGCAGGGAGGTAGTGGAAGGACTTGAACTGTAAGTGAAGCAACCTCTGGGTTTCTGTTTGCACATTGTAGGACCTTGACTGGTTCTCTCTCTTTTTTTTTTTTTTTTTTTGGTTTTCCGAGAAAGGGTTTCTCTGTAGCCCTTAGCCCTAGCTGTCCTGGAACTCACTCTGTAGACCAGGTTGGCCTCGAACTCGGAAACCCACCTGCCTCTGCCTCCCAAGTGCTGGGATTAAAGGTATGTGCCACCATAGCCCGGCTTATTTTTTTATTTTATATGTGTATACGCAGCTGTCTTCAGACACAGCAGAAGAAGGCATTGGGTTCCATTACAGATGGTTGTGAGCCACCATGTAGTTGCTGGGAATTGAAATCAGAACCTCTGGAAGAGCAGTCAATACTCTTAACCATTGAGCCATCTCTCCAGCCCCCCCAAAAAAATCTTTTTTGGTTTTTTGAGACAGGGTTTCTCTGTGTAGCCCTGGCTATCCTGGAACTCACTTTGTAGACCAGGCTGGCCTCAAACTCAGAAATCTGCCTGCCTATGGCTCCTAAGTGCTGGGATTAAAGGCCTATGCCACCACGCCCAGCTCAAAAAATCTTTTTTTTTAAAGATTTATTTATTTATTATATGTAAGTAGCAGTCCTCAAATACTCCAGAAGAGGGCATCAGATTTCGTTACGGATGGTTGTGAGCCACCATGTGGTTGCTGGGATTTGAACTTGGGACCTTCGGAAGAGCAGTCGGTGCTCTTAACCACTGAGCCATCTCACCAGCCCCTCAAAAAATCTTTTTAAAATTATATTTACTTATTTTGATATGGGGCAGGTGTGTACTGTGTCTTACATGTGGAGATCATAGGACAACAGAGGATCTTTACATAGCCCAGGCTGTCTTCAAACTCACAAACTCCATCTGCCTCTAACTCTTGAGTGCTGGATTTAAAGGTGTGCACCATTAGATCCAGCTCAATTTTTTTTTTTAAAGCAGAGTTTTACTGTAGCTTTATTTTATCCTGGCTAGAGTCATCTCAAAGGAGGAAGCCCCAGTTGAAAAAATGCCTCCATTAGATCAGGCTGCAGGCAGCCCTGTAGGGCATTTTCTTTTTCTTTTTTTCTCTCTCTCTCTTTTTTTTTTTTTTTTTTTTTTTGGTTTTTTTGAGACAGGGTTTCTCTGAATAGTCCTGGCTGTCCTGGAACTCAGTCTGTAGACCAGGCTGGCCTCAAACTCAGAAATCCTCCTACCTCTGCCTCTGCCTCCCAAATGCTGGGATTAAAGATGTGCACCACTATGCCTGGCAGGCATTTTCTTTTTTTTTTTGGTTTTTCGAGACAGGGTTTCTCTGTATAGCCCTGGCTGTCCTGGAACTCACTTTGTAGACCGAGTGCTGGGATTAAAGGCGTGCACCACCACGCCCGGTGGTCGGCAGGCATTTTCTTAATTAGTATAGATGTGGGAAGGTCCAGCCCATTGTGGGTGGTACCATCCCTGGGCTGGTGGTCCTGTGTTCTATAAGAAGCAGTCTGAGCAAACCATGGGGAGCAAGCCAGAAAGTAGCACCCTCCATGACCTCTGCATCAGCTCCTGCCTCTGGGTTTCTATCCTGCTTGAGTTCCTGTCCTGACTTCCTTCAGTGATGGACTATGGAAATGTAGGCAAATGAACCCTGTCCTCCCCACCTTGCTTTTAGTAATGCTGTTTCAGTGCAGCAATAGAAACTGATAGGTTATTTCTCTGCCAGTGATGGGAGCCAATTCAAGCCAGATTAGATTATATTAAAGGCAGGTTTATTGGAAAGCTGCTCTTGGGCGAGTTCACTGGCCCCAAGAATTGGAGTCACCATGGGTGGTGGGTCAAGAAAAAAGGAGACGTGGTGGCGCACACCTTTAATCCCAGGCAGAGGCAGGCGGATTTCTGAGTTCAAGGCCAGCATAGTCTACAAAGTGAGTTCCAGGACAGCCAGGGCTACACAGAGAAACCCTGTCTCAACCCCCCCCCCCCCCAAAAAAAAAGAAAAGAAAAGAAAAGAAAAGAAAGGGAGCCGGAAGACAAGGCACAAGCCAGGGTTGGGGGGTGGGGGAGGGGGATGTCTGGATTATATAGGGAAGAGCCTCTAGGGCAAGGGCAGCCCAGCCTCTGGTCTAGAAAGTTCAGGGTTAAGGGCAAGATATGCCAGGTAGGGACTGAGGGATGCTGGGGGAACCTGGAAGCCAGGTCTGCTTTGATATGTGAAATATGTACCTCAGTCCCTTGTCACAGGGCCTAAAACCAAACAAACCCTAACTAAGACACTGGTATAGAATTTAATTTGTGGTCCACACTTGCCTGGGATGTTCAGGAACCTCCAAGCTCTGCTTGCTGAGTGAGAAATTAAGCATGACAACCATCCTAGCTAAGGCTAGGATGGTTTTTAACTGTGTCCCAGTTTTATCATCTGTAAACTGGGAGAAGTAGGACCTGGACTTAGTTGGACTACAGATTGAGATCCTGTCTCAGAAGTCAAAGTAAAACATAATGAAAGAAGTAGTTCTAGCTCCATAGGATTGTTGTGAGGATAAATACATGGATGGATGTGTGGATGGATGTGTGGATGGATGGGGTGGGTGGGTGGGTAGATGATGGGGTAGGTGGGTGGGTGGATGGATGGAGTGGGTGGATGGATAGTTGATAGATAGTATAGGTATGAAATGCCAACTTGAGAAGACTACAGACCACCAAGAGTATAAGTCCAATACAGAGTTCTTTAAGCTAGGCAGTGGTAGCACATGCCTTTAATCCCAGCACTTGGGAGGCAGAGGCAGTCGGATTTCTGAGTTCGAGGCCAGACTGGTCTACAGAGTGAGTTCCAGGACTGCCAGGACTATACAGAGAAACCCTGCCTCGAGAAAAACAAAAGAAAAGAAAGAAAAAAAAAAGAGTTCTTTATTTGTCAGTGGCTGAGAGCAGACTCAAACCAGAAAGAACCCTCTGCCAGAATTGAAGTAGGGTGGGTTGCTAAAGTCCAGATCGCAATTATATCACATCAGCCGGGTGTGGAGGCGCATGTCTTTAATCCCAGCATTTGGGAGTCAGAGGCAGGTAAATTTCTTGAGTTCCAGGACAGCCAAGGCTACACAGAGAAACCCTGTCTCGAAAAACCAGAGGCATGGGGTAGGGGTGGGGGTCAGTTTGTTAAAACAATTTGTTTTATGTTGGAAACAATGGACCTCCGGAAGCTGTATGAGAATGTTCTGCTCAGCAGGATGTGGTAGGGTGTGTGCTGGAGAGCAGTTGGATAGAATTCCATAAGCTAGAACAAAATGGAAGTACTTTGGGCAGTTCGGGTAAAGATATTAATATGTGGGCTATAGAGATGGCTCAGTGGTTCAGAGCACTGGTTCTGGCAGGTGACCCAGGTTCACAACCATTTGTGACTCTAGTTCCAGGAGACTCAACTTATGACCTCCTTAGGCACCAGGCACACACAGTGGTGCATGTACATATACACAGGCAAAATGCTTGTATAAAATAAATAAAAATTAAAAATAAAATATTAGTAAAGCTATCAGAATATGCTGAGCACAGAGTGAGAGTTGAATAATTAGCCTTTATATTTTTTCTCATGCCCTAATTATCTCATAAATAATGCTAAGTTTTTGCCAGATAACAAGTTATCTCTTCTTCTCTATGGGTTAGGAGTTTGGGGTTGGTTTAGCTTGTCTTTGGACAAGGAGGCATTGCTGTAGTCATTGGAAGGTTTGATTGAAGTTGCCATTTAGATGTTGGCTTACTCACTGGCCTGATGGCAAGGCCTTGCTCCTGACAGCTATGGTCAGGAGCCCCCTGTGAGCTCTCCATCTCTCCTGGGCTGCAGGATCATGCTAGCTTCCTTCAAAGTAAGTACCCCAGTAAAGAGAATCCAAAAATGTTTGACTCAGTGGTTTACATTGGTTGCTCTTCCAGGAGAGCTGGGTTCCATCCCCAGTACCCACATAGCAGTTACAACTTTCTGTAATTCCAATTCTCTAGTATCTGATGCCCCATAGGCATGCATATGATACAGACATACATACAGGCACTCATCTGTATTCATTAAGATAAGAAAGAGGGGAAGGTGGGAAAGGAGAGAGCATTGAACAGTCCCAGCATTTGGAGACAAGCAGCTGTGTATCTTATGAGGCTAGCCTGAGCTACATAAGGAAGCTCCAGGATAGCAAAACTATATAATAGAAAGTTCTTTTCTTAAAAAGAGATGGAGAAGAGAATTCAATGCCGTTTTAAAGATTTATTTTATGTATATGAGTACACTGTAGCTGTCTTCAGACACACCAGAAGAGGGCATCAGATCCCATTACAGATGGTTGTGAGCCACCATGTGGTTGCTAGGAATTGAACTCAGGACCTCTGGAAGAGTAGTCAGTGCTCTTAACCACTGAACCCATCTCTCCAGCCCAAAATAAATAATTCTTTTTTTTTTTCTTTTTTAAAGAGGGGAACAAGTCACTAAATTTGGCTCATGGGAAGAAGAAAGGACTTGAGTTCCAGTCCTTATCAGTCCATGGTACATCTCTAACCCTAGCACTCAAGAGTTCAAGGCCAGAATGAGCACGTGTAATAAGACTCTATTTCAAAAAGAACAAACAAAATCCCAGAACTGTGGATAAATAAAAATTGACCAGCACTTTTTTTTTTTTTTCAGACAACCTTATGTAGCTTAGGTGATCTCAGACTTTCTCTCTTGCCTCTGCTTTCTCTGTGTCGAGATTATAGGTGGTTCCCGCCATTCCCAGCTCCTGGGGCATTTCTTTCCTTTTTAGTTGTTTAGGGGTTTTGTTTGTTGTGTTTGTTAATTTGTTTTTTGTTTGTTTGTTTGTTTGAGACAAGATCTCTAGACCTGGGTGCCATTGAACTCACAGATATCCCCCTGCCTACTGCCTTTCAAGTGCTGAGATTAAAGGCTTGTAGCACTCATTGGGCTTTTTTTGTTTGTTTGACTGTTTGTTTGTTTTTAAGTCTGCCCTGGAAGGTTAGTTCCTGGAGCTTTGTAGGATCAGAATCCTTAGGTTCTCCAGGTCCTTGTGCACAGAGTATTCGCATAAATACACATCCTTCTATACACTTGAAATCATTTCTAGTTTGTGTTACCTAAGACAGGATAATCTCTAATGTAAATAGTTGTCATACATTGGACTGTTCTGGGAATAATGACGGGAAAATCCATGCATTTTTAGCACAGCCATGTTTTTTTCCCTGAATATTTTCAGTCCATGGTTTGTTAAATTTGCAGCTGCTGTCTGGTTTGAATGCTGTAATGGTACTTTTAACTAATGGGATCTGCATATGCAGAACTCATAAATATGTAGGGCCAACTGTAAGTTTAGACTAAGAAACATTCAGTTACTTATTTTAAAATGCTCTGTCCTCACTGAAGCCCCAGGAGATAGTCTCTGGTACTCTGACTTGGCATGTCTCTTCCTGTCTCGGCTTCCCTATAGGATAGTGAGGGAACCAAAGATTTCATGGCTACCTAACTGGCTACCCTCCTCCATCTTGCTTTAGCTCACAGGACTTGACTCAGGGATTGTTCCCCAACCTTGGCTAGAAACAAAGGTTCGGCCCTGGTGACTGGGGATTGAACCCAGGCCCTCCTACTGTTAAGCAAACACTCTCCCACTGGGCTTTCTGGCCAGCCCCTGAGTTTACTTTTTCTTCTTTGTTTTCTGTCTTTGCAGGTGGCCTGACTCAGGACCTAAAGGCTGCCTCTTCCTGCTTTCTGATGGCCTGTGAGAAACCAGGAAAGAAGTCTGTTGAATCCTGTCACAACGTTGGACTACTGGCGCATGATGGACAGGTCAATGAGGATGGCCAGCCTGACCTGGGGAAGGCCAGGGACTACTACAGCAGGGCCTGTGATGGTGGCTATGCAGCCAGCTGCTTCAACCTCAGTGCCATGTTTCTACAGGGTGCCCCTGGCTTTCCTAAGGACATGGGTCTGGCGTGTAAATATTCAATGAAGGCCTGTGACCTGGGCCATGTCTGGGCCTGCGCCAATGCCAGCCGCATGTACAAGCTGGGAGATGGTGTTGATAAGGACGAGGCCAAGGCTGAAGTGCTGAAAAACAGGGCCCGGCAGCTGCACAAAGAACAGCAGAAAAACGTCCAACCTCTAACATTTGGGTAGTGCGTTGCCCAGCCCCCTTTCCAGCAACAGACGATTCACCCTGGCAGCTCCTCTCCCACCCGAGAGGAGCCCTTGGAGGTCACTCAGTGCCATCTGCTCCAGCTTGTCACCTGCTGGGAGTGGCTAGAGTGTTTTAGTAAATGATCCTTTGTGTGTACTCTGTGAAGACACCTACGTTTATGGGGGTGTGTCTTAATTTCTAAACTGGACCTGTGAGAGGAGTAAACGGCAGAGCCGTAGACTTTTGGGGGCTGGGGAGACAAAGAGAAGTTGGGAAACTTAGCAGCCTGGGCCTGAAAGAATCAGCCATCGTTATCATTTTAGTTGGAAGAGCTTGAAAATTAGAAAGTATCCTAATTTGCATAACAGAGGTCTTAGAACATGGAGGCAGTCACGACTGCCGCCCTCTGCCTTACGTAACCCAGCCGTGGTGTGTGGTGTGGGCTCCTTGTCGATGCAGTCAGACCTTTCCGCAGACTTAGAGGGATCAGGGGCCTCGTGCTGAAGAAGGCTGAGGTGGTTACATTAGCCTTGCTTCCCCTCCTCTCGACAAATCTCTGCAGTTCAAAATTAGCCTCTCGACTGGCTCTGCTCCTCCAGGGAAGACAGATGACTCTGGAAGCAGCTCCAGCTAGGAATTTGGGACATGATGACAGGAAGCTGTCCACTGAGCCTCTCCTCTCTTCTCCCCTCCCCTCCCCTCCCCTTTTCTTTTCTTTCTTTTTCAAACAGACCCTTGTGCTGCCTTCTGCTGGCCTTGCCCTAGCCCTGCCCCAGCCCCACTGGTGCTGGGGTTACAGGCACGCACCACTGTGCCAGGCAGGACTGAGTCTGTTAAACAGGCGAATGCAGTGTTTCAGGTGCTTTTCCATCTGCTGTGCTGCTGTTCTCCAGATCCTGGCAGGATGCAGTGTGTTCATCATGGTGTGTATGTGTGTGTGCCCTTTTAAGAATTTTTTCCCTTCTGTTGTAACTCTACTTGTCACCAGGGGGCGAGCTTGTCCTTTTTCTCTGATAATTCTACCGTTGTCTGTCACTACCCTGGTCCCCCTATGTGGCAGTGTGGCAGCTAGCTTCCCAAGAAGACAGGCTTGCCTTTGAAGGTTGAGAGCACAGCCCCCTGCCTTCCGAAGTCCATTCAGGAGAGAGTTTTTCCTGAGTGCAGAAACAGCTTTTAAAAGACATCAAGTTTGTTTTCAGAATGTCTTGAAAATAGTATTTGGTGTGATTGAACACCATAGGCCAATGAGCATTGGAAAGGTGCTAATCATGCCTGGGCAACTACATAAAAACCACAGGAACACTTCTGCAGTGCCTGATGACCCACGTTTAGTCCCTGAGAGCGAGCGCACAGTGGAAGTAGACAGCTGATTCCTGCACATTGCCCTCTAACCCACAAAGGAGTGCACACACAATCAATGAATACATGTAATAAAACACGTGAAACAAGACAAATGATTTTTAAAAAGCCATGTGTGGTGGTGCACTTTGGAGGCAGAGACAGCCTGGTGCACATAGGAAGTTCCAGGGGTACATAGTGAGACCCTGTCTAAAGAAGAAAAAAAAAAAAAGAAAGAAATGGCAAATGTATGTGTGAGATGCCCTCTGCAGCATGACAGGAGGGGTGCAGACTGCACTGCACACACTGCTGTGACTAGAGGGGCCACACACCAACGCAGGAGGAATGCAGAGTGGCAGGGACGTGCATCACGAACTGGGACACAGTGGCACAGCCACTTGCAGAGACAGTATTTAAAGGAAACGTACAGCATCTTTTGGTAATCTTGTCCCTTTATAATTCCCCAGGGGAATTAGAAATATGCTCGTACCAAAATGCATGTGCATTTTCTTAGGAGCCTGTTTATAATTGCCAAAACTTGGAAGCAGTGACGGTGTCCTTCAGTAAACACAAGGATAAATGGTACATTCAGTGATGGAATATTTACTTCAGAAAAGAATCACAAAAGACAGAGAGGGCCCTATTGAATGAAAGGCCAACCAATCCATTCTGGATTACAACTGGAGGATACTGGTATCCTCAAAAAGTGGACCCATACTTTTGGTCTTAGATTTGGAGACAGAGACGGGTGATCTCTTGAGTTGGAGGCCATTTAGGGTTAGATATAACAACTTTGTCATGAAAAACCAAAAGAAAGAAGGAAGGAAAGAAACAGTACGTTAGAGCTTGGCAGTGTGTCTCAGTGGTAGAGTACTGTGTTCCAGCACTGCAGTTAAATCTGAGGTGGCCGACTGCAGAGCTGGCTCAGCAGACAGGAGCACTCGCTGCTCTTACTGAGGACCTGAGTTTGGTTCTATCACCCACATGTCGGCTCAGAAACTTCTCCGTCTAGTCCCGGGGGATCTGATAACCTCTTCTGGCCTCTGTAGGCGAATATGGAACACCGATATATATGCAAGCAAAAGTCTTATACACAACATAAAGTTCTAAAAAGTTCACGTGACAGGACAATTGGAAAACTTTTTTTTTTTTTTCTGAGACAGGGTTTCTCTGTGTAGCCCTGGCTGTACTGGAACTCACTCTGTAGACCAGGCTGGCCTCTGAACTCAGAAATCCGCCTGCCTCTGCCTCTGAGTGCTGGGATTAAAGGCTTGCGCCACCACACCTGGCTGGGAGAACATTTTTTCAGGCACACGAGACCACTCTGTTGGTACTCTTGACAGTGAATACAGGTCATGAGCCATCTTTTCACATTGGTAAAACGTGAAGAGTTAACCATGAAGTAAGCGAGGGCTTTACGGATGGCGCGTGCGCATAAGCCCTCTGCGGAGGGTGGCCAGGCTGTTTCATGTAAGGGCTGATTCTTTATACAGAGGAAATTACTATATTGTCTCAATTTTGCTATGAACCAAAGCTCTAAGAAAATGTATTCAAAACAGAATCACCCAGATACTACCTCAACCCAGTAGGACCACTACTATTAAAATAAACATCACATATAAATTGGAGTCTTACATACTGTTGGTTGGAATTTGTCAGCTTAGAAATAAATTTCTGTTTTATGAAATTGCTTGCAAATACTCGTGAGTATCAGCTTTGTAGAGAAAAAGCCTGGACTTCAGCTCTTACAGCTATTTACAGTTCTGGGTTAGTCAGAGGCAAACTTAAGCCTATATGTTTAGGCACCTGATAGTGAGAAAGATAAGAAATTTTAAATTAGCTCCTGGGAGCCAGTAATTCCACTTGTGTGTACACATCTGCAAAGCTGGATCTCCTGGGACATCTTTGTAGCCTGTGTTCATAGTAACATCAGCCAAAGGTCCAAGCAGCCCTCGTGTCAGTGAGTGAAGAGACACGGTGCCGGCACACAGCGCAAGCATCCACAGGAGAGGATTCTGATGTGATACCACATGAATAAACTGAAGACCCTGCTAAGTGAAATGAGCCAGTCACAAGAAGCTAAGTGACATATGTACTAGTATATAGCCGTGCGTGAAGAATTACTAAATGAACAGAGGTTTCAGGTTTGTAAGACAAAAACAATTGCTGGTGCTCGGTTGCAAGCGTGTGTAGGTCACCGGAGCTGGGTGAGCATGCATCTAGAATCTGTGAGCAGACAGGCAATCCTGTCTAAAAAAGGAAACCCAACAAAGACCTATCCTGTACATGTAAATATGGTTAAGATAATAAATAGTGTGTGTGTCTTAGCACCATTTTAAACTATTTACTTTTTTTAAGGCTAGGTCTCACTATGTAGCTCTGGTTGGCCTGGTGCCTTCTGTTCAGACTAGATTTGTCCTGAACTCAGAGATTTGCCTGCCTCCTCTTTCTAAGCACTGGGAATAAAGGTATGTGCCACCACATGTGGCCAGTATTTTTTTGTTTTTGTGTTGCTTTTCAAGACATGGTTTCTCTGTTTATCCTTGGCTGCTGTCCTGGAACTCACTTAGTAGACCAGGCTGGCCTCAAACTTACAGAGATCTGCATGCCTCTGCCTCCCACGTTCTGGGATTAAAGGTGTACGCCAATATCTTTTAAATGCAGAGTTAAAGATAGTATAGGAACTGGCAAGATTCCACAGCAGGTAAAGCCACTTGCTGCCAAGCCTGACTCCAGTAGGAAACAAAAAATACTATTTAAAAAAAATAAAAGTCTGGGCAGGCGTGGTGGCGTACACCTTTAATCCCAGCACTTGGGAGGCAGAGGCATGCAGATCTCTGTGAGTTTGAGACCAGCCTGGTCTACTAAGTGAGTTCCAGGACAGCCAGAGCTATACAGAGAAACCCTGTCTTTAAAAAAAAAAAAAAAAAAAAAAAAGTCCGCTGGGCAGTAGTGGCACACACACACAATTTGTTTTAATCTTATTCTTTAACATTTTAATTTTGCCTGCATTTATGTCTGTCTGCTTACCACTTGTATGCTGGTACCCTTGAGCTGGAGTCTCAGGAAGTTGTGAGCCACCATAATGGGTCCTGGGAACTAAACTCGGGTCCTCTAGAAGAACAAGTATGTGGTTTTGTTTTTGTTTTTGTTTTTGTTTTTGTTTTTTTGCGTTGTTTGGGGTATTTTGGTTTTTGGGGGGAGTGGCCAGAGGAGTGTAAGACAGGGTTTCTTTGTGTAGCCCTGGCCATCCTGGAACTCACTCTGTTTCCCACGTGGTTAGAGGCATGTGGCACCACCCTCTGGCTGAAGCAAGTGCACCCAGTGGCTAATAATGTCCCTCTAGGCCCCATCCAGAAACTGAGTGTTATATTCTGGGACAGGAGATGGCTCAGTGATGAAGAACACATACTGTCTTTACAGAGGACCTGACTTTGATTCTCAGCAACCATGTCAGGCAGCTCACAACGGCCTGTGATTACAAACCCGTGGATACAGTGCCTCTGGCCTTGGGGATGCCTGCACTCACGTGCATGTACCCATACACATAATGAAAATTAGCTTTCGGGCTGGAGAGATGGCTCAGCGGTTAAGAGCACTGACTGCTCTTCCGAAGGTCCTGAGTTCAAATCCCAGCAACCACATGGTGGCTCACAACCATCCATAACGAGATCTGATGCCCTCTTCTAGGTGTCTGAAGACAGCTACAATGTACTTAGATATAATAATAAAGAAATCTTAAAAAAAAAAGAAAATTAGCTTTCTTTTTTTCTTAAAGACTTGTTTACTATGTATAGATGTTCTGCCTGCATGTATGCCTGCACACCAGAGGAGGGCACTGTATCTCATTATAGATGGTTTTGCACCACCATGTGGTTGCTAGGAATTGAACTCAGAACCCTGGAAGAGCAGCCAGTACACTCAAACTTCTGAGCCATCTCTCCAGCTCCCAAAATTAGCCCTTTTTAAAATTAAGAATTGGTCCAGCATTTGGGAGGCAGAGACAGGTGGATCTTTGTGAGTCTGGTCTACAGAGTGAGTTCCAGGACAGTCGGGGTTGTTAGACAAAGAAACCCTGTATTGAAAAATCAAAACAACAACAAAACAGCCGGAAGAGGGAGACTGCTCAGTAGTTAAGAGTAGTTGCTGCTTTTGCAGAAGACACGGGTTCCCAGTACCTACGTAGTGCCTTACAGCTACCCCTAGCTCCAGTTCCAAAGGATCCAATGCCCTCTTCTGACCTCTTCAGGCACCAGGCACACATGAGTGTATGCATACACATAGACAAAACATAAAGATAATAATTTTTTAAACATTAAAATTATTCAAAACACTTCATAAATACGGGCATTCTCTGTCGCTAATACTTTGGCCTTTTTCTTTGCAAGAATCATCTTTGCAAAGCCAAGTGTGAGCCTGGTCTACAGAGTGAGGTCCAGGACAGCCAGGGCTACACAGAAAAACCCTGTCTTGAAAAACAAAACCAAACAAACAACAAACAAAGTCAAGTGTGATGGCTTTGAACCGCACAGCAGAGGCAGGTAGAGCTCTGAATTAAAGTCCAGTCTGGTCCACAGAGGGAGTTCCTGGACTCCACAGAAAAACCCTGTCTTGAAAAACCAAACAAAGAAAAAAGAGAGAGAGAGAAGAATCCTGTTTTCACAGTCACACGATGGCTTCTGAGATTCTGAAGGGACAGTTCACTTGGCCCTTGTGTACTCACTCTCATTTATGGAGTAATTTCTGCCTGGGACCTGAGGTGCCTGCCTCATTAGGTCACATCCTGAGATGGACCTGGGAACAATAGAGAAGGTTAGCTGTCAGAATGTTACATTTCAAGCCAGATGTGGTGTGTGCTTATAATCCCGGAGCTCCGGGGATTTAGAGGATTGAATTCCAAGCCGCTCGGGGCTGCATAATGAGGCTCTGTTTCCAAAAAAAAAAAAAAAAAAAAAAAAAAAAAATTCCAGCGTGGGACATATGGATGATATGGGGCCTGAGCAAAGACTGTGAGGCAAGGGAGGGCGGGGAAGAGACTGAGGCAACTGGAGAACAAAATTTAAGAGTACAGTCAAGCATGAATTTAAAGAGAAACATAAATTTTAGCTGGGGCAATTGCAAAGATGGTGGGAGTCATTCATTCTGATTTGACGCTTGTGTGAATGGGTTGAACAAGAAACAGCTGTTTGCTGTTTTTTAAAATCGATGTAAATACATCTAAAAATAAGTTACTTTTTTTTGGTTTGTTTGTTTTATGAAATTGTTTGAAAACTTTTGTGCAGAGCAGCACAGGGCAGAGAAAGTGCCCTGATGGTGTTGTGCAGTGTGCACCATTCAGGATTAGTGAGGTGGACTCACCTGTTTAGGGCATCTGACAAGGAATGAGAAAAACTCATTAAAAAGTAATTGTTTTAGGGGCTCGTAAGATGAGTCAGTGGGTAAAAGTGCTTGCCCTCTCCCCCCCCAAAACCTGATACTTGGAGTTCAATCCCCAGAACTCTCATATAAACAAGGTAAGTGAATCCAGGCTCCCTGTATGTCTGTAGCATGCAGATACCCACACATACTAATGATGAAGATACTAAAAGATTAAATACAGTTTTAGAAAGCTTTGACTTCCGAGCCGCTCTTGCCACACAGATCTTCACTTGGAAGCCTCCCTTCTCATGGTTTGCAGTGGTTGTGTGGACCCAGGCCTCACTTCTTAGGTCCGAAGGGCGGATACTGGTGTCCACTCTTTGTTCTGCACGTTATTGACTCTCTGATCTTGGAGAAGCTGCCCAACCTTCTGTGTTCAGGTAGATAAGAAAGTGATCGTTCCGACAGGTCCTTGGGATGGTTAAGCAACTGCGAAGGCAGATTCTTTAGTTAGGTCATTGTTTCTTGCCCCATTGTTTTGTTAGCTTCTGTGGGAGTCTAGCCTTTAAAACCCGGCTGCCATCATTTAACTATCTGGGGAGCAAAGGAAGGGGCTTTCTGGGGAGGGGGGTTGATGGCATAGAGCAGCTGCAAGAGGTAGGCCTGGGGCGGGGGGGGGGGCTTGGGGCCCCTCTCTTTCCTCTGCTGCCTGAACACACTCCCTGAGAACAGCAGGCGCCCAGTGGAAGCTGTTCCCAGCTGTTGCCCCTCCTCTGGCCTGAGAAGTGCCAATTGTATTACATACAGTTTATGTATCAGTCCTCTGTACTGTTTAAATCGGAAAGACAGCCCTTTCCCCAACGTGTCTCCCACCCCCATGCCACTGTATTTGGCTCCTTCTTGTTCCTTGGGTTTCTGCATCAGGGATTTGCCTGTAGTCTGTGTGAGCTACCACCAAAAGGTGGCCAGTACACACATGCTAACTGTGGGGGTGGATGTGTTTGATAACTACTAACAGACATTGTATACCTTGAATATATACACTTCCATTGGTAAGTTTATTAGGAATGAAATGAGAAAGAAACAACAGAAGTACCCAGGTTGCCTATACTGGATTTTCTCCTGGAACCCCTTCCGTCTCTGGCCTCCTGGTCTGGAAGGCTGCATGTTCCTCCAGGCTGCAGTGATGCAGTGGCCCCTGTGTCTACACATAGCCGTCACCCATCAGAACATCCATGACACTTGCCATCCTCTGCAGACCAGGTTGGCCTCAAATTCTGATAAGAGATCTGCCTGCCTCTGCCTCCCAAATTGTAGGATTAAAGGCATGTACCACCACCACCTGTCTGATAAAACATCTTTAATAAGGCAATATAAAAGAAAGCATTTGGTTGGGACCCAGTTCCTGGTAACACACCTTCTCCAATAGGGCTACACCTTTTACTTCTTCCCAAATAGCCAACTGGAGACCAAGATTTAGCTATATGAACCTATTGGGGCCTCTTCATTCAAACATCCACAGCTGTCGGCTCAGCTTGCTACATTGCCAAGGCTAGCCCTGAATTAGTGGAATCCTTACAGTACTAGGATTACACACCACCAGCTATGTAACAAGATCCTTGAGAACTACCAAGGGCACCAGGAAGCGGTTACCCATGCCTTTAATCCCAGCGGATCTCTGTGAGTCTGAAGCCAGCCTGGTCTACAGAGACGGTTCAGGACAGACAGGGCTACACACAGAATCCCTGTTTTGAAAAACCAAAAGAGAAAGAAAGGAAGGACTGAGCTGGGCAATGTGGCACGTGCCTTTAATCCCAGCACTCGGGAGGCAGAGGCAGGCAGATTTCTGAGTTCGAGGCCAGCCTGGTCTACAAAGTGAGTTCCAGGACAGCCAGGGCTATACAGAGAAACCCTGTCTCGAAAAACCAAAACCAAAACCAAAACCAAAAAAAAAAAAAAAGGAAGAACTGCCAAGAGGGAGTGAACCTAGAAGGATGACTCACGGGTAAAGCGCTTATTGTGCAAACATGTGGAACAGAGGTCAGATCCTCAGAACCAAGAAAGCCAGGTGGGTGTGGTCATCGTCCTACAATCCCACAACTGGGGTGATGGAGGCAAGGGATCCCCAGAACAGGCAGAACTAGTTAGACTGGTCCACATCAGCCATCTCTGGATACAGGTGAGAGACCCTGCCCAATAAGTAAGGTGGAGAGTGGTCAAGGGAGATACTTGCTGTCAGACTCTGGGCTCCACTTGCATGCACGGGTAAACATGAAGGCCCACGGATACCTGTCTCACAAACATATCAACATGCAAAAGACTTACCTCATCCCCGACTCCACAATGACCTAAAACTCTCCCTTAAGGGCCCTCCTCCCAGAGGTTCTGCCACCTCCCCACAGCAGGGCTCTGGGAACAAAGCTTGTCCATCCGTGAAGGGACAGGTGAGCCTCAGGCAAGCACAGCCTTGCCCTCCGCTCCTCCTTACTCCCTCAGCCAGCACTGCGGCTGGATGCTGGGGACACAGAGCCCCTGACAGCATTTGTCACTTAGGAGCTCATGGTCCCCATCATGACTGACCACTGTCTGAGTACAAACTGTTCTAGTCCTCTCCACAACCCTACAAGGAAACGTTTATTCTCTCCATTTTTCAGACAGAGAGACCAAGTCTCGGCCAATGTAGCTAGTAGGAACACAACAGACCCTGTGGACAGCAACTGGGATTAAGACTTGGTCCTGAGCCGGGCGTGGTGGCGCACGCCTTTAATCCCAGCACTAGGGAGGCAGAGGCAGGCAGATTTCTGAGTTCGAGGCCAGCCTGGTCTATAAAGTGAGTTCCAGGACAGCCAGGGCTATACAGAGAAACCCTGTCTCGAAAAAAAAAAAAAAGACTTGGTTCTGCCTGCAGCCTTCCATTCAGATGCTGGAAACCAAGCAGCACACATACGGTATCTTGAGGCTTGAGTAGATTCTGGGGAACAGGAGTTAGAAGCTAAGGCCAGCTGCAGTGGGACATGGTGTCCCCACAGCTCCCTCTGTGCTCCAGAGTCCTCTTGGCTTGGCTACACGGATGGCCCAGGAGAACATGCCTAAGCTGGCTATTCTGCTCACCTTTAGCAAACTGCCCCTGGGCCAGGGTTCCCTGAGGGAACCTGAACCAAGCTGGGTTCCATTACTCCAGGAATAGCAGCTGACACTGCTCCCCACCCACCGATGGCTTCTGACCAGGTTCCCCGAGGCCCCAGCAGTCTCCAGAAGCCAGTGGCAGCAAGCTGTGATCAGGAAGCTGCTGTGGGGTAGGTAGGAATAGTGACCTTAATTGCCTTCTGTGTACAGGGGCCTCCTGGAAGAGAGTGCCTGGGAGGAAGGCTGGGGCCTGTTTTGCAGATGAGGAAATGGGATGGGGGTGGGGACTCAGATATAGTTTGCCCAAGGTCACGGTGAGTGCGTGGTAGGCCTGGAGTTGAGCTTAGACTGGCCCTGCTGTGACCCTGATTCTGTGAGAAGGAAGGAGTACTCTTAGGACCTCAGAAGGGTCCTGGCATGGCAGACAATTTCCCAGGCCTCAGAGTTGGTGCCTCAGGGGAATGTGGCCCAGAATCCTATAAACAGCAGGGATGAGGGACTGCGTATTTATAACCCTAGCCCTCCAGTTGCTACAGATTCAAGGCCTATAGAATGAGTTCCAGGCCATCTGGGGCTACAAACTTAAGACCCTGTTTCAGAATAACAAAAGAAAAGAAGAAGATCAGACTGACTCTCAAGTTAAGGCCCAGCAGCTACATGTAGGTGTTATGCAGCAGTAGAGCCCAGCTGGCCTTTAGCTCTCTTGGAGTCTAATGTTTCCTTTGTTTTGCACTGTCTAGACTTAGCTTCTAGTAGGCACTTGGCAGGAGGAAATGAACAAAAGATGCAGGGTCCACTCAGGACCTGTACCTCTGCAAAGGGTGGAATTTGGATTAAAATTCCTGGTCAATGTTTGGTTTGGGCTGGACTTTTTCGGTGCTCAACCTGTAGGTCATGACCCCTTTGGAAGTCAAACCACCCTTTCAAAGGGGTTGCCTAACACCATCAGAAAACACAGATATTTACATTACAATGTGTAACAGCAAAATTATAGTTATAAAGTAGTAACAAAATAATTTTAGGCTTGGGGTCATTACGACATGAGGAACGGTTAAAGGGTTTCAGCTTTAAAAGGCTCAGAACCACTGGGCTAGAGGGTCTTTAGGCTTCCTTCTCTCTCTGCCCTCAGAGCTTCATAGAAGACATGGCACATGCCAGTGGCTGGCAGTATCTGTACAATTCCCACTGTCCCCAAAGCAAATTTACCAAGCACGCTAAGCTCTCGGAGCCACAGGTGGTACATCTTGCGTGAGGGACTCACATGAGCTAGCTAAAAAGCTGAACCTTTCTCCTCTGTCACTGGGGAACCAGAGACAACCTCACCTCTGGGTCTGCTTCCGCTCTAGCCTCCAGGTTCAGGCCTTGAGCTCCTGCCCCGGTTTCCCTCAATGTGGAGGTGTAAATCAACTAAACCCTTTCCTCCCCCAAATTGCTTTTGGTCATGGTGTTTATTACAGCCACAGACACTACACTAGGACACCCCGCGTTTTCAATTATATACTGGACCCTGCAAATTATGTAGTTTGTTTCTGTAGCTGCTGGGCTCTGGAGTGAAAGGCATCTGCTCCGGACCTGCAGTGGTTCTGGGATCTGTCAGAGGCTTGTCAGTTCTGTGAGCCCATCATTTAGGTTAATGACTGAGTCACCAACAGACAGGAAGGAAGCTAGCCACAGCCACACCAGGCAGGTCTGGTTGCTACTGCAAATCTCTTCAAGATTGTAGAGATTACCAGGGAGAAGCCTGGTGCAAGACAAATTCTGGGGATCAAACTGGAAACCACAGAGGAGAAATGTGTGATGTGAGGGGTCTTAGGCTCAGAAAGACTCCCTAATAGCCAAAATGTAATCACAATATGCAAATTAGACCCCCAATAAAGCTGTCAAAACGCGACTGCGATGTTGGCAGCTGATAGAGACAGAGCAGTTCCTGTGTGAGAAAGTTGAGAAAGTTACTGTACCTCATGGAAAGGAATGCAATAGCAGCTTGCCGCTGCACAATGGTCTCCACGGGAGGTTAAGTCCTATCTCCACCACTTGTTAGCCATGTGTGTGACTTGGGGCAAGTTATTTGGCCTCTCTGACCTTCCATTTTATCACCTCAAAGGTAAGGAAGAAAATATCCCCTCCCCTGGATTTGTGTGAGGATAAAATTTACATATATATAAACTTGCTAGTAGAACCAACATAAATGAAGTACAACAAGCAGTGTTAGTCATTTTATCTAATCCTTAGAACAACTCTACAGTATGGGAACGGCACAGAGTCCCCCTGTAAACGGAGTCTTGGTGAGGTAAGTGGCTTGCCGTTCACAGCACTGAAGTAGGTTCTGTCCTAAAAGTTAAGTCAGACTTCATGGCCATTATCCTAGAATTTCAACCACAGTAGGTGTCTAACCAATGTTCTCTAAGCCTCTGGGAAATGAGTATCAGACAGATTCCTCTCTGAGCCTTCAGAACCAATCCCATTTGCTCCCTCCCTCCCTGCAGGCACAGTCCACGCTCAGTCTCTCTGGCCTCTGAACTCACCTCGGTCTGCTAGTCTCGGCCCCTCACATCTGCACAGCATTCCACGGTGTCATGTTCTCACTTTCTGTGTCTCATTGTTTTGTGGCCGCCTTCCTGGCACACAGCCCAGTGTGCCAGTCCTCCAGACAGATCCCAGCCAGCCAAGGCTGCCGGCCCCCAGAGACCATCGAGCCACATGGGAAGGGGCTGTGCAGTCTAAACACCAGGAACTCAGGAGAGGCTATGTCTGGGTGTGTTTGGAGTCACTCGCAGAGTGTGGTAACAGAGGCAAGGCCACAGGGCCTGTCCACTCTCCTACTTAATGTAGCTCATGTGAGATTCCAGAGTTCCTCACTCTGCTCCAGACTCTGAAGTTTGTCCATTGTGCCTAGGAACCTCCATGGTCCTTTATAACTACTGAGGGCTAACCCCTACAGCCTGTCTCTGTGACAGGGTCTTTTGCCAAATTCCCAGCAGGGCTTCTATGCAAAATTACCACAGGAAATACAGGAGATGGACTGGGGCTGCAGCTCAGTTGGTAGAGCGCTTGATAAGTCTGCCTGACACCCTGCAATTCATCCTCAGCACACATGTAGTGGTATATGCCTCGAAGCCAAGCACTTGGAGGGGTGGATTGGAGAGGATCAGGAGTTCAAGGCCAGCTTGGGCTACATAAAACCCCGTTTCAAAAATGTAAACCAAAAATCTGAAGACACAAAACAAATTACCCGAGTTTAATACACTTGGAAGATCACTCTTCATCCGCTGCTGCTGAGGGACCAAACCCAGCCCAAGTGACCCATTGGCAACAACAGCCACAGCCCACAATACTGAGCCTTTTAAATTTTTATAGCAATGTTGTGAGATAGGTACATTTTTTTTTCCCGAGACAGGGTTTCTCTATAGCTCTGTCTATCCTGGAACTCACTTTGTAGACCAGGCTGGCCTTGAAATCAGAAATCTGCCTGCCTCTGCCTCCCCAGTGCTGGGATTAAAGGCATGCACCACCACGCCCGGCGATAGATACAATTTTTGTTCAGCTTAAAGAATTCAATTATATTTGACATCAAAAGACTAGAGAGAGACAGAAATAGAAAAATAGATTTTATGCTAAATATAGAGTGTATACTCAGCATCAAGCAGGGTTAGAGTGTCAGAGGCGAGGTAAGCTGACTGTCCCTTCCATGAGTCCCAGTGGCCATGTGTGAGCATCTTGCACACTGCGCATGATTGTAGTGGTGCTGCCCTTGGGCAAGTCAGTCTTTTCATCAGTTCTCACACTAAAGGAATTGTAGCCTATTCCATGGGCAGGGGAGGAAAAGGCTGTGTATGTTTAGTGACATTGCTCTGTTTTCCTTCAGGGGTGAAGAACGAAGAGACTTTACAGACAGGATTTTAAGCCATGTGTGGTGCTGCATATCTGTAATACCAGCATTTGGGAGGTAGGAGCAGAAGGATCAAGAGTTTAAGGTGTCTGAGGCTAGCCTGTGCTACATGAAAGCCTGCCTCAAAAAAAAAAAAAAAAAAAAAAAAAAAAAAAAGCTGGGTGTGGTGGAGCATGTTTTTAATCCCAGTACCCCAGAGACAGAGGCAGACAGATATTTATGAATTTGAGGCCAGCCTGGTCTACAAAATAAGTTCAAAAGCAGCCAGGGATGTTACACAGAAAAACCCTGTCTGGAAAAAAAAAAAAAACCAAACCAAAAAAACTCCCAAGGGGGCTGGTGAGATGGTTCAGTGGGTAAGAGCACCCGACTGCTCTTCCGAAGGTCCAGAGTTCAAATCCCAGCAACCACATGGTGGCTCACAACCATCTGTAACAAGATCTGACGCCCTCTTCTGGAGTGTCTGAAGACAGCTACAGTGTACTTACATATAATAAATAAATAAATCTTTAAAAAAAAAAAAAAAAACTCCCAAGAATAATTTTAATTTTATACAACTTTGCAGACTAATCTTAGATGAGGTAGTTTTGTTGTGGTTCTCTCTCACTCTCTCTCTCTCTCTTTCTCTCTCTTTCCCTTACTGGGGATGAAATAGAGAACCTTAAGTGTGTTAAATTTATTCTCTTCCAACGGGGTTATACTCCTGGCTTATAAAAGCAAGTGTGTGTGTGTGTGTGTGTGTGTATGGGGGGTGGTGGTACTGCAGAGATGGCTCAGCAGTTAAGAAACTGGTCACTCTCTCAGAGGACCTGGGTTCAAGTCCCAACACTTACATGGCAGCTCACAACCATCTATAACCCCAATTCCAGGCTATTTAAAGTCCTCTTTTGGCTTCCATGGGCATCAGACATGCAAGCAGTATACACAGACAAAAAAGTCTGTACACATAAAATAAAAATATTAAAAAACATCAGGGCATGGTGGCACATTCCTTTAGTCCCAGCACTTGGGAGGCAGAGGTAGGAGGATTTCTGAGTTCGAGGCCAGCCTTGTCTACAAAGTGACTTCCAGGACAGCCAGGACTATACAGAGAAACCCTGTCTCAAAAAACAGAAACAAAACAAACAAACAAACAAAAATATATATTACAAAACAAACAAACAAAGCTGAAACATTTCATGTGAGGACCAGAGAGATGGCTTAGCAGTTAAGAGCATTGGCTGCTCTTCCAGAAGACCCAGGTTCAATTCCTAGCACCCACATAGCAGCTTACAACTGTGTACAATTCCAGTTCCAGGGGATTCAACACACTCACCCAGACATACATGCAGGCAAAACACCAATACACATAAAATAAAACAAACAAAAAACCATTTAATGCTACATTCAACATGTCCCTGGAGGTCAAGGGACAACTTGTAGGATTCAGTTCTCTCCTCCCACCATGTGGGTTCTGGAGATGAAACTCAGTCATCATGCTTGGTGGCAAGTGCCTTTACCTGATAAGCCATCTCATCAGCCCATACACAAACTGAACTGTAACCCCAAATTAGACCAGTCAGGGCTGGAGAGATAGCTCAACAGTTCAGAGCACTGACTGCTCTTCTAGAGGTCCTGAGTTCAAATCCCAGCAACCACATGGTGGCTCACAACCATCTGTAATGGGATCTGATGCCCTCTTCTGGTGTGTCTGAGGACAGCTACAGTGTACTCATATAAATAAAATAAATAACTCTTAAAAAAAAAAAAAAAGGCACTGACCGCTCTTCCAGAGGACCAGGTTACGTACGATTCCCAGCACCCACAAGGCAGCTCAAAATTATCTATAATTCTAGTTCCAAGAAATCCAACACATACATGCAGGTCAAACACCAATGCACCTAAAGTATATAAATATAAAGTTACATTTTTAAAAAAATGAAACCAGTCTTTTCAGTTTGCCTCAGACTACACTAAAACTAAGAGAGTTCCAGGCAAAAGAGGAGACACTGGCTGCTCTGCCGCAGGGAGGGAAAGCATCAGAGTCTGTGGGAGGCTCTGCTGAGAGCTGTCCTCTGTCATTCTTTGAGTCTTTCAGGAAAGAATCTCAATGGTCTGGCACTCTGAGGCCGGCTGTGCCTCTTCTGAGGAACAAGTGGTTTGCTTTTACCTCAGGGACACTGTGACCTGCGCAAGCGACGTGTTTCCCTTTTTACCTTGGTTGCTAGAGTCTTCAGAGCTAAATATATGACACAGTCTTAGCTGTAGGGCGCAGCGCCTGTGCCAGTCTCAGTCCAGGCTCCATTTTGTGCCTCGTTTCTATCCAGTCTCCTCTTGACCTGTCAATCTTGATTTATCTTAAATGTCCTCTGGGTCAAGACAGGGTAAAATTAAATAGCTCTTAACTTAGAGTCTAAGGACTCTGCCAAGAATCCTCATTGAGTATTTGAAATGATATATAAAATTTACATGTAAATTTTTCCCCAAGGAGAAGAAATCATGTACTTTATCACTTTTAACATTTTCTTCAAGGAGGTTTACATTCCCCAAAACCTTAAAGTTATTGATCTAAAGAATGAAGAAAAGAATAAATGCTGGTAGGGGGAGATGTTTTAGTTGTAGTGCTGGCTGATGGCGTGGAATGGGGGTGGGGCAGAAGGTCCCTGGAACATTAGTGTGTCAGAATGTTAGCATGTTCTGGAGTGTGGCTAAGTCCCTAAAAATCCCTTCCAGGTGTCCTGGCACTCTCCTGGCTTGGTTACATCTCAAGGCTTCAGTGTGAATCTCCAACATGGCCTCACTCAGTACCCTCTAAGGGCTCCTTCATGAACCAACTGGTGTAGCTGAGGCTCTAGCTCAGTTAGCAGAGTGCTGGCCAAGCATTCACAGAGCCCTGGGTTCAATCCCCAGCATCCAATAAAAGTGACATGGTAGCACATGAGTGTAGTCCCAGCACTGGGAGCTAGAGGAAGGAAGGTCACAAGTTCAAGGTCATGCCTGTCTAATAGTGAGTCTAATAGACTAGCTTGGGATATATGTGACTCAGAAGAGGAAGGGGACAGGGGAGGCAGCATCAACTTACTGCTGGAACTGCTTGCTAATGGCACTTGCCTGTTTACCTATCACTTTCTGACTCTGTCCATTCTCTTTGGAAGTGTTTCAGGTGTCTGGCTAATTCAAAGCCCTGGTGGACTTTGTGTACTTCTGTGACTTCAGTGCCTGCACAGAGTACATGCTAACCTTCTGACGCTCTTGGGGAACCTCTCCGAATGCTGGCAGAGGCATATGGAACACGTGTGGTTGGGGATAGGGTCTATGCAACTCGGGACCCTTGAGTTTGGTCAGAAGCAGGGCATTAGCAAGAGTTATTTGGAGCCGATGAATGATTTATTACCAGAGAAAACTGGTCTGAAGCCAAATCCTGGCGCTGGGTAGGGTGGAGCCTGATATTCCAGAGCCTGGATCTCAGGGGAGTGAAGAGAGGACATGAGATGGGGGCTGGCTTCTTGTTCTCTTCTCCATTTCTTCCTCTCCTCTTCCAGGCAGCCTACTGTCCATGCCCGGGAGTTAAAAGATTGGATTGGAGAAGACAGATGCACAAGTTGTAACAGCCAGTGTGGCCAGTGTCAGGACACAGAAGCTGTGAGGCTTCTGGAAGACCAGAGGAGAATCCCAGCTGGTGTGAGAATCCCCAAAGTTCACACACCCCCTGCCCCGGAAGGGTTGGGGACAGGGCAAAAGCACATGGAAGTTTCCAGGTGCTGAGGTGTGGGCCTCAGGTCAAGGTGTTAACAGTCACAGACTGTCCAGTTCCTTGGGCTGTGCGTGTTTGGTCTACCCGAGTCTAATTACCTCCAGGTTTCTGTCCCCAGCTATTCCAATAACCCACCAATTTAAGTCCGTGGCAATCAATTCCAAGCAGGAGAGGATAATTGACTCTTAACGTGTGCGGACATTTCCTGATTGTGAGAGAACAGAGTCTTCTGGAGGTGCAGCGGGTTCCTTTCTAGCCACCCTGCTGCCCTGTCCTCTCACGTTAGCCAGCTCCTATACCAACATCTGGATAGGCGATGCACGTCTCTGATGTCCATCGTAGTCCCATGGTGACCAGGTGAGCAGTTTTGAACCGAGGCAGGAGGATTGCACTCAAACGTGAGCTCCTGTGTGTGGCCCTCATCCTTGACGCCCTGAGATGAAGCACAGGTCTTCCTTCCTTCCTGAACTCCACTTTCCTGCCAATGACAAGGGTGATCAGCTGCAAACACAGCCCAGGCCTCTTCCTGCTTTGCTGCTCTGCAACTGGACACGTGCTTTGCTCAGTCTGAGGCTCTGAGGGGTCTGGACGCTAGAATGGACCCTGGAAACAAGAGCCCTGGGTAGGATTCTGGCTCGGGACTCCAAAACTGAGGCTCCAGTGAGCAGAAAGCACCACGGTGAGCATCAAGACAGGAGGTGCTGGTGCTGGTGGGAACTGCAGAGGAATCACCTTGGATCAACATAAATGTGGTTGTGGCCAGGGGATAGAAGCCATCCCCAGAGTCCCAGGTCTTTGAAAACCTTCTCCAAGCAAAATACTCCTAGCAAGAGCTCTCGCTGGGGTGTGTGTGTGAAAATCAGCTCTTAGCCATATCATAGCTTATGGGGCTCCTCCACTTCTGTGAGCCTGGGTGACAGCGAATAAATCATTCAGGGCCTAAGTCTTTTTATCTATAAAATGGACTATCATCTGGTTCAAGGTCACTGACTGCTAGGGTGGACAGAGGGTCTTGGGTCATCCCATATCCAAATTCTTTTCCTGTTTAGAGGAATCGGTGACTATCCCCTGACCCTGTGTGATCCTGGATTTGTCAAGTTTGAATATGGTGAAAATGAAGCAGCAGGGGGAAGCCAGTCAGAGGTCACAACAGGTGTCTGCAGTGGACAAGAGCCCACCATGCAGCAGCGGCCAGCAGTGACCAGCACGGGGCTGACGAGAGACATCTCTGTGGTACATTCTATTTAGACGTCTTCCTCCCTTCACTCCTTCCCTTTTGTCTTGTTTCTGTTTTTGAGACAAATCTTTATGTAGCCCAGGCTGGCCTCAAACTCCATGTGTAGCCAAAGATGACCTGGAACTCCTCTGCCTCCCAAGTGCTGGATATCAGATATCCTTTCTATCACAATCCATTATTGTTGGCCACTGTATAGTTGAGCTGTTTGATCATAACTTTCAGAACAACCCTGAGTCTAGGGGACAGGAAACTGAAGCGATAGGATGAGTATGAATTTATATAAACAGAAGGAACAGTTCTCTCATACCTGAAAGGCTGGTCTTTGCTCAACCCAGGAGGCTGGGCTCCTCCGTAGTCTCAATTTGGCACTGAGAACCTGGTAGATTCCTTGAAAGCCGCTGGTCTCTCAAGCTTGACGGGAATCACTGGTTCTAACCTCAGCGAATGAATCATCACAAGCAACAGGGTAAATCAACCCGGCGGCAAGAGGGAAGGCCAGTGGAGCAAAAGGTGTACGGTCTTCCCTTTGCCATGATCTTTTTATCCAAGATGCCACACTTGGGGTGGGTCTTCCCATGACAATTAAAGCCATCAGGATGGTTTTGCAGGTGAGGTCCTCTACTCTAGTGATTTTTTTTTTTGTTTTTGTTTTTGTTTTTTGAGACAGGGTTTCTCTATGTAGTCCTGGCTATCCTGGAACTCACTCTGTAGACCAGGCTGGCCTTGAACTCAGAAATCCGCCTGCCTCTGCCTCCCAAGTGCTGGGACTAAAGGCGTGCACCACCACCGCCTGGCTACTCTAGTGATTTTAATGTGTGTCAATTTGAGATGAAAACCAACCTTCACACTCTTAGACCGAAGAGATGAGAAGCTAGCTTGATGAAACCCTGTGAACGCTGTGGGCTGGGATCCTTATGTCTGAGTAGTGCAAGGCTGGAGCTGGCGGTGTCCACACATGCATGTGAACTCACAGGGACATGTGCTGTTGTCTTTTCATTTTGTGAAGTGGTCCCATCAGAACACATGGGTAGCTGTTGCAGAACGTCGTCCTCCAAGCGTCATGTGAAGCCATTTCCCCACCTAGGATACAGCTGGATGGTGTTTTTCTCACAGAAGGGGGAGGTGGGGAGGTCAGTAGAGCATCACCTGAGATTCTAGTTGCTCCCCTCCAGGCACTCAGCCTCACCTGTTTGCAATTCTTCTCCAGCTGCATGGGGCCCCCCAAGGCGCAGTAATATATAGTGTGTGGGAAATTTACTGAAGGAGGGGACTCCACGCTGGGGTGAGAGCTTTATGTGATGTGATTTTGTTGGGGTCTCCCAGGCATCTCAAAGCAAGCCCAACAAACATTAGTTCACTGAGCTGGCCTCATTCCTTTGGTGCCTATCTGAACAGCCATTGTTTACAGCTCCCCGGGAGGTATCCACAAGAGGCTGGTTTATTCAACCCCTGGGGTGCAGCAGTCTCCTCCTACAAGGCTATGGGGACAGAACTCCAAGTACCAGACAGAACCTGCAGAGAGAGAAATGCTCCTGCAGCCGGCGATCTGGCCTGGGGTGTAGAATAGAAGAAAAGATGCTTAGGGCTCATGACTTAGGTAGGGGTGAGGAGGGGACAAATGAGTTAGGTAGGGGTGAGGAGGGGACAGGTAGGATCCTCTGCTCCCAGGCTAAGTGAAGGAGGTTTTAGTTCCAGAAACATTGACAAAGTAGCTTAATTGGAATTAATTGAAGGAAGATATGCCATGAATATGGATAGCACAGACAGTGCGGGCCCCCGAAGGGAGGCTGGCTGGGCAGCGGGGGACAAGCTGAGGACATGAGCTAGTTTCTCACTCCATGGGTGAGCCCAGGTGGTGGACAGCCACATAGCTGCTTCTCCCTAGTGGCCCACCCTTTTGACCTTAGTGCCCTCCCTGTACTGGCCTCCAGACTTGGTTTTCTCAGACTGATAGAAGAAAGTCAGACCCTGGACTCTGAAATTAAACTCTGGCTCTGGATGCCAGACTCGCACACTTTCAGTAATGGACCTTTGCTAGCAATAGACTATTTCAAAATCAATGTAACAAGGGGGAGGGGGATGGAGGGGGAAAAACCCCTGATGTTTGTTTATTTTTAGTTTACATGCATGTCTGTGTGTGCCTGAGTGCTTGCATGTATACCAAGTGTGTGCAGAAGCCCGAGGAGCTCGGAGGCTGCTTCAGATCCTCTGAAGGTGTTTGTGAGCCACCATGTTGGTGCTGGCAACTGAACCCAGGTGACCACTCCACATCTGAGCTATCCTCCAGCCCCTAATGTTCATTTAACAAGAATGACATATGATAAGCACCTCAAAATTTGTACAGTCCTTTCACATCTGTATGGTTACCGTACAAGTGTGACAACTTCAGATTAATGTGCAGGAGACAAAAATAGGTTTAAGGGATTGAGAAACAGCCTTGCAGGACAGGCTGTTTTCCTTATGTCAAGGTTTTGATATTCTTGTCTTCTAGAGTTACAGTTCTAACTACTTGGTACCTTGTATCTAAATTCTCTCTATGTGTTGGGTAAATTTGGCCTGGTCATAAATGGTTTTTCTTAATGCACTCTGGCATACTGCAAGACTCAAACATAAGATTATCATTGTTGCCTGCGCATACTGGGAGCTGGTGCATTCGGAGATGGCTTTTTGGCAGGTCTTTATCATCCAGCACTATTTCAGTTCACAAAGGACTTGAAACAACGAGTCCAAGAATAGATTTAAAGTCACTAATGTAAGGATTGAGCTTCATGTCATTTGTCGTTTTAGTCAGAACATATTCTGATTTTCTTATAAGAAAAAAAATTTGAGCTAACAAAGATAGGAAAGGGGGAAAAAAAGAAATAAGTCTAGGTGGAGAGGAGGCCCAGCCTGCTGCACGCAGAAGGCCGAGTGTGCATGGCGGAGGGTGTCCGAGCTTGGCGGCAGGCGGAGCCAGGAGCAAATCGCTTAACGTCTGGGTCTCAGCTTTCACTGATACCGTATGCGAATAATAATTCCTGCCTGGGGAATGTTCTGGATATTATCAACCCTAGAGGGAATCTGCAACTAAGAGAGATGGCGTGGGGGGAGGGGAGCGGAAACACAGGAAGCTTCGAGGGGCTTGCGGTCTCCATGGAAACGCACCGGGAGAGAGGTGGGGTGGAAGGAACCCGGAGTGAGGCGGGGAAGATGGTTTGCACAAAGGGAGCTCCTTTTCCGAAGAGAAAGACACTTGAAAATGGAGCCCTCGCCTCACCACGCGCTGATCTTGCCCTAAACTTGAGAAGGAAGGAATCATCTCGCTCTTCGTCACCGTCTAGTTAATTTACCAGTCTTTCCCAATAGGTTGAGAAGTCTATCAAGAACAGAAATTAAAATGATTTTATTTCTTTGTTCTCAGAACTCAGAGCAAAAGATTTGAATGTGTGTTGGTGGGGCTAGAAATGGACTAAAATCTTTGTTTTTAGTCTTACATTCTTTGTATTTATGTGCATGAGTGTTTGCCTACATGTTTGTACCCCTCATGTGTATCTAATTCCCGAGAAGGGGGTCAGATTCCCTGGAACTGTATTCACAGATGGTTGTAAGCCACCACGTTGGTGCTGGCAGCTGAACCTGCATCCTTTGGAAGAGCAGCCAGTGAGTGCTCTTAACTGCTGAGCCATCTGCATTCTAGATGGTTCCATCTTTAAAATATGAAGTCAAAGCCAGATGTGGTGGTTCACATCTGTAATTCCAACTCTTAGTATACAGAAACAGGAAGATGTTCATTTTGTGGCCAGCCTGGGTTTACGCAGACCCCGTCTCACAAAGAAACAAAGACACTTTGCTTTGTTTGAGACCATCAAATACTGTCATGTTCCACCCAGGTCAAATTCAACTAGATTTCCTCCACAAAGGATTCCAGATTACTTCTTTTTCTTGGTGTTAGAATCTGCGCTTTAATGGTCCTTATTCCACACCTTACATCTACCTGATAACTTGGACTTCTTTTAGGGGTTCTCCGGTCAAGTTTACTATTTATTTGAGTGGGTCCCTATTGATAGGATCCATTCCCAGGAGGGTCACAGCATGAGGTCAAGCAACACCCTCAAGTAGACCATCCACTGGGGTGGTCCGTGAGGTGTGGCAAGGTGTGCAAGAGCCAATCACAGCCCTGGGAATGCTCTCCATGAGCTGTCCAGGTGGCTCTCCTGGATACCCTTACAGCTTGGCTTCAGTTGCCTCAGAGCATAGAGCAGAGAGTATAGTGGCCTCCTCTGAGATGAGGAGCTGTCTGGTGCCCGACTCATCTTGTGTTCACATAACCCACCATGGTCCTACAGACAAGCTATTCTGATCCCCAGGGCAGGAACTCAATAGGTTTCCCCAAAGCAGAGAGCCTTGCAGGTATATGTGTCACAAGATTCAGGAGAACAAGTTCTTCCATATATTGCTGTCAAGTTAAACTCCCAACCTCTTACTAGGGCAGAGGAAGGTTTTGGGACCTGCTTCTCAGCACCAGCTTCGTCTCTTGCCATTACTCACCTTGCTACCCAGCGAGAGTCACTTGCAACCTCCTGTCCCCTCTCCTCATCTGTGATTCTTCCTGTGTCCCTTGCCTTAAACATGGTTCAGCTCGCACCACAAAACTCCTGTCGTTAGTCAGTGCATTCAGGACTTGATTCACACACCATTTCCTTCCTGAAGTCCCTGACCAGGTTAGCCATCTCCTACAGACACCTATAGTATATCTATAGCACACCTATAGGCACGAGCTACTGCTGCTGCTGCTTTTAAGAAAGATGTTATGCAGCCGGGCGTGGTGGTGCACGCCTTTAATCCCAGCACTTGGGAGGCAGAGGCAGACGGATTTCTGAGTTCGAGGCCAGCCTGATCTACAAAGTGAGTTCCAGGACAGCCAGGGCTATACAGAGAAACCCTGTCTCGAAAAAACCAAACCAAACCAAAACAAAAACAAAAAACAAAAAAGAAAGAAAGATGTTATACGTGTGGCTGTTTTGCCTTCATGTATATCTGTGTATCACATGTGTGCATGTGATGCTGGAAGAGACCATTGGATGCCCTGGCAGTGGGATTATGGATGCTTGTATGGCACCATGTGGGTACTGGAATAGAACCTGTGTCTTCTGGTAGAACCAATATTCTTGATGCATGAGCCATTTCTCCAGCCTTCCAATCAGCTTCTTACAGACAGACAAGTGGATGTTTGAAGAGGGGGATAGACTACCATTTGGCAGGATGCTATGTAGGGATTGCAAGATTCTAGTATTTCTAAGTTCCTTTATTCAACAATCTCTAAAATTTGGTTGATGGTGCAGACTAGGGCCCACCTTCATCATCAGCCCACTCCCCAGCTAGCCACCCCCGCCCTGTGTCCTCTGAGTGTTTGTTCTCAGGGAGTCACACGCACATGTTCTGAACATAACCCGGAAAGCAATTTACAAGAAATAATTGCTGGTCGATGTGAGCCTGGCAGCCCGAGTGAGCTCAGACTATTTGTGTTTGTGCGTCAGCTCACAGGGCTCCCTCCCTGTCTGTGCCCTGGGGGAGGGGAACCCGTCTCACAGGGTGGGCGGTTAGTTTCTAACGCTGGACTTTGACCAGCCAACACCAGTGAATACCTACTCAGGGTGAACGCATTCAAACCAACAAAGCTGAACTCGGTTTGGGATGGAATCTATGCTGCTTGCCTGTGATTTATAGGCAGCTCCTCATTTTGGTCCACCCGCGTCCACCCCATATACATGGGGTCCTGGGGAGCAAATTCTACCAGGTTCTTGGGCTCTGCTCTGTGTGGGGTCTCTGACCTCTGTGACCAGAGTCCACAAAGCTGGTCTTTGTTCTTCAAGGCCACTTGTGCTGTGAGGGAGGTCCCAGGGTAGCTGCAGCCGCAGCAGCTGGAACTTGTTAAAAATGCAAATCTGGGGGACTCACTTCAGCCCGAATGACTTAGGCTGGGGTGAGGAGTAAGAGAGGACGAACCGCTCTTTGTTTATAAGCCCTCGTACGGGCTCCTGCTAGGCAGGTCTGTAATTCTAGCTACTCAGGAAGTTGAGGCAGGAGGGTCACAAATTCAAGGCTTGCCTGGAAAATGGAGAGAGTCCCTGTCTCAAGAGTACAAAAAAAAAAAAGAAAAAAAAAAGTTAGAGGTGCAGCTTGTAGGGTACGTGCCTCTCCTGTGCGTGCCTCTCCTGTGCTGGGCCCTGGGATCCACCCTTGGCACCCAAACCAAACCAAAACCCATAGCTGATTCTGATGCAACCAGAAACTCGAGAACTCTTGTCCCAGACTAATGAGAAGACCCCTGCCCCGCCTCCTACATTCTTAGGATTTGCAACTGTCTCTCCCTGTCTGTGAACAGCCAGACAGGCATTAGCAGATTGTTCCGCTGTAGTAAAGGGTCAGAGAGAGAGAAAAAAAAAAAAAAAAAAAAAAAAAAGAACTTTACTGATGAGTTATCAAGGACAGAGGAAATCTGTCCTGTAAATAATATCATAACCCAGTGTCAGTGACTACACTGTCACCCACTCTCTACATCTACACAATCATACACACACACATCTCACATCACACACACATACATACTCCAGTGTGGTGTTCTCTGTGTGTAACTTGCAGTTCCCGGGGCCACACTAGGCTTTCTGCATTGCTTTTGAACAGGCTGTACTCTGTCCATGTTGTCCTCCAAGTCTGTCTGATCTGGAGCTGACTCATCAAAGACATCTCTGCTCCCTCCTGCAGCATGGGGACCACCAGAAGGCCCGTTGCCTTTCCTGTATGTCCATCTCAGACTCCATCTGAGCCCTCTAACAGCAGGCTTGTCCTTTGTTTATAGCAATTGCACAGGTCTTGGTTTGGTATAGACACTACAGAGACACACTGTGTTCAGTAGACACAGATGTTGTATTCAGTGTGCTGAATATACCACCCCTCACGCCGGTGCCCTCAGCCTCCTGACCCTCCCCACCCCCACCTCTACCAAGCTGGGGGAGAGGGGGAGGACAAACAACACCTCCGGACTCCCAGTCTTGGACACTTTCCACTTCATCATGTGCCTTTTGCTGGCTGGTTAGGGACCTGGGCACAGATGTCTAAGAATGACATGATGTCTCACTGTTGCCAAAAGTAGCACAGGTCATGCCATGGTGAAATGTCAAGAGCCGGCCTTCAGTGTCGGCAGGGTCTCCCTGATCTGCTTTCTACTCCCAGGCAAAGCAAAAGCCTTTGAAAGGCAGGAGAGGGGCAGCAGCCAGCTTCTCTTCTGCAGCTTCCTGGGCTATAAGCTAGAAATAGAAACAAAACACTAGAGCACTAGAGGCAAATGAATAATAATAATAATAATAATAATAATAATAGTTTATTTAAGACACTTTCCCCATTTCTAACGCAGTATTTTTTGGAGTAAATAGCTTCCCCTAAGCCTGTGAAACAAGTGATTACTATTTTCCTTGCTCATAAGAGAAACTGAGGCACAGGTTACCTAGCAAGTGACAGAGTCAGGATTGTAACTAGACATTTGGCTCCATCATCACTGTTTATAAAATGAGCACATCATATTAAAGCATATCCATTTGGAATTTTATAATTTTATATGTATGTGTATACTTTTAAAGGTTTATTGTATTTATGTGAGTGTGTATGTATATATGTATGTATGTATGTATGTATGTATGTATGTATACACAGGTGCTTGAGGAGGCTAAACGAGAGTACCAGATCCTCTGAAACTGGAGTTGTAGGCTGGTTTTAGATGTGAGTTCTGGGAGTGGAATTCAGGTCCTCTGAAAAAGCAGGAAGTACTCTGAACTGCTGAGCCATTTCTCTGGGTCTATTGGTTATTGTTTTGTTTGTTTTGTTTTGAGATAGTCTCTGCATAGCTCTGGGTGTCCTGGAACTTACAATATAAACCAGGCTGACCTTAAACTTACAGAGATTTACCTGCCTTTGCCTCTCAATTTCTGGGGGGAGCCATTTGATTTATTCACTTTATTTTATGTGTGCATATTTTGCTTGCATGTATATGTGTGCATCAAATGTATGCTTGATGCCTGCAGAGGTCAAAAGAGGACATTGGATCCTATGGAATGGAAGTTACAGATGGTTGTGACCCACCAGCTGGTTGCTTGGCCTTGAACCCAGGTCCTTTGAAGATTAACAAGTATTCTTTTTTTTTTTTTTTTTTTTTTTTGGTTTTTCGAGGCAGGGTTTCTCTGTGTAGCCCTGGCTGTCCTCGAACTCACTTTGTAGACCAGGCTGGCCTTGAACTCAGAAATTTGCCTGCCTCTGCCTCCCGAGTGCTGGGATTAAAGGTGAGCGCCACCACGCCCGGCTGCCTCTCTCTTTTTACTTTAAAAAAAAAAATATATATATATATATATATATTTGTGTGTATATCTGTGTCAGTGTGTGGGTTTGTGCACATAAGTGCATGCCAAAGGAGGCCAGAAGAAAGTGTTGTGTCTTAGGAACTGGAGTTAATTGTCAGCTATTCCTTTGTAAGGGCAATATATGAACTACTGCGCCATCTCCCCAGACTCCTCACTTGCAATTTTAAAGTCTTGAACCTAGTAGTATCCCCGTACATTTAATCCCAGCACAGAGACAGGCTGTGAACTCTGTGACTCTGTGAGTTAAAGGCCAGCCTGGTCTACAATGTAAGTTCCAGGATAGACTTCAGATGACAGTCTCAGTTTTTGTTTTTTATTTTTTAAGACAACAATAATAATTGCAAAGTGTTTTTGTCGTTGCTGTTTGTCTTTCGTTTGTTTGTTTGTTTGTTATATGTAAGTACACTGTAGCTGTCTTCAGACACTTCAGAAGAGGGCATCAGATTTCATTACGGATGGTTGTGAGCCACCATGTGGTTGCTGGGATTTGAACTCAGGACCTTTGGAAGAGCAGTTGGCGTTCTTAACCGCTGAGCCATCTCACCAGCCCCTTTCATTTGTTTTAAATGCCATATTTCTGCCCCCATCGAGATTTTCTTATTTTTTCCCTTTTGTTTCGAGACAGCTTCTCACGAAGTTGTCTCATCTGGCTTTGAACTTGTGGCCCTACTGCTTAAGCATCCCAAGTAGCTTGGATGACGGGTCCATACCACCTAGCTCAGCTTAAATTGATCCCCTTTTTTAAACACTTACAATAACCTAGCAAAACAAAAAAACCCAAAAAACCAAAAAACAGAGAAGCGGGTGATTTAGTGACTGTCCAGGCTACTTGGGTTAAGTGGTTCAGTCCGCCTTGTGGGACCTGTATTTGGTGTGATAATCATTCTTTTTCTCACTCACTTACTTAAAAATTTAAAATTACACACATACACACACACACACACACACACACACACACACACCACACACACACACACACACACACACACTCTCTCTCTCTCTCTTTCTCTCTCTCTCTCACACACACACACACACACACCACACACACACACACACACACACACACACACACACACACACACACACACATACACCCCACACACACTTGATATAGTGTAGGCTCCAGAGACCAATCTCAGGTCATCACACTTGGCTACAAACTCCTTTACTTCCTGAGCCATTTTACCATCCCTCATTCATTCCTCCTTTCATTTTGTTGTTGTTTTGTTTTGTTTTGAAGACATGGCTTCTTTGTGTAGCCCTGGCTGTTCCTACAACTCAATTTGTAGACCAGGCTGGTCTTGAACTCACATCAGTCTGCCTGACTCTCCCTCCCAAGTTCTGGGATTAAAAGTATGTGCCACTGAGAAGCCTGGCTTCCTTCCTTCTTTCTTTTTTCCTTCCTTCCTTCCTTTCTTTCTTTCTTTCTTTCTTTCTTTCTTTCTTTCTTTCTTTCTTTCTTTCTTTCTTTCTTTTCTTCCGAGATAGGGTTTCTCTGTGTAGCCCAGGTTTTCCTGGAATTTGATCTGTAGACTGGGCTGGCTTCAAACTCAGAGATCTTCCTGCCTCTGCCTCCTGAGTGTCAGGATTAAAGTTGTATACCACTACCACCTGGCTATTCATTCATTCTTCTATCCCCAGTGAAACTCTGATGGTGGCTTGTGTCATGCTCCCTCTCACTGTGGTGGGGCCTTTGCCGTGCTCCCTCTCACTGTGGTGGAGCCTCTGCTGTGCTCCCTCTCACTGTGTACCTAACAGGGGCTCACTCCAGGACAGGTGGCAGGGTAGACAAGTAAATCTACCCTTTGAGTATAGCTCCCCGTCCCAGGGACTTTTACACACACAACTCTGGGGCAGAGAAGCCACAGAAAAACAAGTCAGGACTTTTCAGAAGGAGGGCTTCTCTGAGACTCCACTACCTCAGGTTTCTGGATTGTGTGCTGTTGTTAGTAACCCACGTGACTCACGTCCTCAGTTGGTCAGGCTGAACAAGACAGCTGGGTCTATAACAAGACCTTGGTGCTTTTGTTAGGAAAAGCCCTCATGCATCTTACTGGGCTCCAAAGTCTCTTTGGCTCTTCGTATCCCCACATTTTCACCAAAAAAAAAGAGATTCCAGAAGTAATGATGCAAAGACTTTTATTGGATGTTTATGGGACTGGTCCGTGTGGGCCAGGGGTGGGGACAGAGATCTCGTCAGGACTGCCTGGAATGTTGCTAGCAGTCACTGTGGCCATGAACTGGTTCTGGGGGAGACATGTGGGGCTCACGGTCTGCTTCTTGTTGCTTTCCAGATGTGTGTTCGAGGATGAACTCTGCCGGGGAGAGCTTACCCCTGGTACCTCCATCGGGATTGCTGTGTTCAAACCATGGTGGTCAGGTGACATCTCCTTGGAGCCTGAAAAACAGCAATCTGAGGTAGCTTCCTCCTGCAGCCTTTTCTCCCCCACCATTGCCACACCCATGGCCAATTTCTCTGTTGATTTCCTAAGTACCCCACTGTGTTCATGGTTTTCCTACAACAAATATTTGTTAACAATATACCGTATCACACAGTAGGAACTGCCCATGTTTCTCTTGAGCAGGGGAGGTGATTGCTAGGAGAGAAAGAGCTGACCTTCACCACATCTCTAGGAGGGTTAAAAAGCCATTAAAAAACTACAAGTAAAAAAAAACCCCCCAAAAAAACAAAAAAAAACCTACAAGTCCATTTCTAGATGAAGACACAGGCTGGCTACATGGTCAACATGCAGAGGAGCTATGCCTGTGTGTAAAACTTCTGCTGTTCTCTGCTGTAAGAACAGAGTCTGGGAGCTGGAGACGCGGGAGAGCTGGCTCAGCAGCTAAGAGCACTTGATGTCTTGTAGAGGCCCTGGGTTTGATCCCTAGCATCCCTATGGTGGCTCATAGCTGTTTGTAACTCCATTTCCAGGGGATCCAATGCCTTCTTCTGACCTCTGTGGCACCAGACATGCATGCGGCGAAGAGATAAACACATAGGCAAAACACTTATACACATAAAATAAAATGATAAAGCTGAAAGAGAACAGATTGTAGCTGTGTGTGATACACAGCCCTGTAATCCAATCCCAAAAACCTGGGGAGCAGAAACTTAAGGGCCCCAAGAAGTGTGTGGCTACCCTGAGCTACAAAGTGAGATCTTAACTCAAAAATCAAACCAAATCAACCCAAACAAACAACCCAATACAAAGATTCTTGTATTCTCCTCGACTCTCCTTCATCTTCTATCTGAGCTAGGAAGGAAGCTTGCTTGGCCTTTGATCCTCAACCCATTTTCCCTCCCCCTCCCCCTCCCCTCCCCTCCCCCTCCCCTCCCCCTCTCCCTCTCCCTCTCTCTGTCACTGCATCCCATGACCATGGGATGAATGACGTTTGAATCCTATGTTCACTTGGGCAGTGGTGGTGCACACCTTTAATCCCAGCAACTAGGAGGCAGAGGCAGGTAGGTGTCTGAATTCAAGGTCAGTGAAACCCTCTAAAAAAACCCAAATCCATATTCTCTGACACAGGTGCATTTGACACAATTGAGCATCCTTTAAAATATTAAATGTTTAAGCCAGAACGCCATTGGCTCTTACACCTTCTCTCCTAAGCTCTTCATGGTTGCTGCTGGTCTCACCAGATTCTGCTACACCCACCCCAAAGCTACTGCCTTCTTCAGGCTTTCACTTCTGCTCAGACCAACTGCAACAGCCTCCAGCTGGGCTCCTCAGCTCTGTGCCCTCAGCAGTCACCAGAGGAGGCAGTCATCAAAGGTCAAGTGAGTCCATGCGTGAGCTGACCTTTGAAAGCTTCCCGTGTCTGTCTGATCTGTGACCCCGGGGTGGCTGCCAAGGCTTTCCACGGACTGGCCCATAGCCCATCTTTGCTCAGCTTCCTTATGATCAGTCTCCCCTCAAGAACTCTGCTTTTCCACACCAAAATTCTCTCCAGTTCCCAAGTGGGACCATTCCTTTAAGTTTTCGAGCCTTCTTTGGGTTTACAAGTATAAACCATCACACACAGATTTTGGTTTGAAGATGGGAGGTCAGAAAAAGGAGTTAAGAGTTTTGGAATTAAATTACAGACGGTTCTGAGCCACCATGTTGGTGACCCAGGGTCCTCTGGAAGAGGAACCAGTGCTCCAGACTGCTGAGTCAGTGTTCCAGCTACTAAAAAAACATTCCTTTTTTTTTTTTTTTAAAGAAAAATAACAGGACCGGTGAGATGACTCTGTAGGTAAGAGCGCTTGCTGTGCGGTTCAGCAAGTAGAACTGAGTTTGGATCCCCAGAATTCATGTAAAAAGAGAAAAAAGCTGGGTGTCGCCAGATGTGCACACATCTATATCTGCATCCCAAGTTGTTGGAGGTGGAAACAGGAGGATTGCTGGGACTTGCTGCTCAGTCAGCCTAGCTTTAAAAAAAAAAAAAAAAAAAAAAGCAACAAGTTCCAGGTTTCAAGAGATCCTGTCTGAGGAAAACGGACAGAGAGTGATAGGGTAGGATGCCCAGTGTCCTCCTCTGTCCTCCACATGTGCCTGTGCCCCACAAATGTGCACATGTACTACTACGTACACATATCACTCACAGACAAAGAAATAATAATAGATTAATTAAGATGAGAGCTACTTAGGGCTGAGGATGTAGCTCAGTGGTAGAGCACACATTTAGCATATGCAGGACTGTAGGTTCAATCCCCAGCACAAATAAAAGGGCTGTGGGGTGTTAATTGACAATGCCATGTATTTCAGACTAACCAGGAGCCATGTGAACATCTCTAATTTTTTTCCCTACTTTACAGATTAGATTAGGGCCCAGAGAACAGTTTGTTTAATAGGAAACCATGAGACATTGTACTGAGACTGCCATCTTCCAGGCACCCGCAGAGATGACAATCACCAGGGAAAGGGGCGGGGCACCTGGCATGTGTTCGCCACACAGAAAGCCTGGGGCTGTCCTTTGACCCTGTGGATATGAATCTGCAATTAAGGTAACATTGTGACATCAAAGAAATGGGTGGTTCCAAAAAGGAGTGCCCTACAGATAATACCAGGGCCAAACTGGAAGTTTCTACAGTGTTACTCAGGATGCTGTGGTTGAACACGGGAAGCATTGTAAGGGCCAACAAAGCATTCTGAATGAAGAAGGGAAATGATCAGAAAAAGAAGGAAACCCAAGAGAAAGGTGCCTGGGTTCAACTGAAGAGCCAGTTAATTCCACATCTCTTCCAGTCATCGAAGGGAAGGCTAAACTGCCAGGGTCGGTTCCCTATGAATTCATGGCTTAGTGGGTATTAAAAATAATAATAAAAGGTCTCTAAATGGCAAAAAACAAAAACAAAAAGCAAAACAACAACAACAACAAAACCAAAGGTCTGCAGAATGGTTCAGCAGTTACGAGTACTTGCTCCTGTTCTAGAGGACAGAGTTAGGTTCTCAGCACCCACCTCGGGCATCTGACAAGGGTGCATAACTCCGGCTGTAGGGGAATTCCATGCCCCCTCTGGCTGCCATAGGCCCTATATCCATAGGCACAAACCCACACACAGACACACTACTATAGACATAACTAAAAGACAATTTAAAAAACACAAGTAAATAAATAAGCAATAAACAGACATAAAATCAGAGGAAGCCTGCCATGAGAACAGAAAACCAATATTAAATCCAGAGCACCTTTCCAACTTTCTCTAAAGACCTCTGTCGTCAGACCTTGCTCCCCGGAGTCCGCAGTCTGAACTTGGGATGAGCCTGGGGTAACCAGCTTAGAGCAGGTTCTTCCCTGCTTGGAGATGAGTCAAAACTAGCTCATCCATCAGTGACACCTGTGACTAACACTGTGATTCACAGGTGTCACTACAAGTGTGCTTAATAAGAAGCTGTGGGATCTAGAGTGACTGAGCCTCTAAAAGGTGGTGTGGGATGGGAGTGGGTGGTGACGGAAACCACCATGAAGTGTGGGCAGCTTTGTTGAGAAATGTCTGTGGCCTGAAAGGCCAAGACCCAACCAGACCACAAGCTAGCCTGGGGACTTGAGTGCATGACTGCTCCTCTCTGGGTTTCAGCATCCCTCCTGTATGCCAAGAGCATGGGAGGGAACTGATATCCGGATCCCTGGGGTTCCGGATCTAGAGAATGGGCAATTAACAACCTCCTTCCAGAGGAAAAATGAAAGCTCGTTTAATTTTGATTTCTCTGGTCTCATTAACCAGGCATGGGTTGGGACACCATTTCTGTTCTCACTTCACTTGTATGGACTCAAAACAGAGTAGAAAACAGCCACCTGCCAGAGAAGTGGAGCCAGTTAAGTGCTTGAAGTCCCCAGCACAGGCAGAACACCACAGCAGGACCTCAGCCACCCTTCCGATCTAGCTGGTTTCTCACATAGAACTCTGCTAAGGAAGTTACTGGGGCTGTATGGGAGATTGTCTCTGAGAGACAGTGCGGCTTTGCACATGTGAGGCCTTGCATTAGATCCCCAGCACAGGGAGGCATGGAAAGAAGGAAGGGAGGGGAGGGAAGAGGAAAAGATTTTGTCTCTGTTGCCTGTCAGGTTTGGCAGATGGATGGGGACAGGGAATGCAGGGTGGGGTGGGGTGAGGGTACCGGAAGGAAACTGTGTCCAAAGTGGGTTTCTCCTAGTCACTTGTCAAGGCACCTGTCACACCACTCTTGCTCCACCATTCAGAGAGATAAGGACAGAAGAGAGAGAGAGAGAGAGACATACACACACGTACACACACACTCCCTCACAGTGCAGTGATTCTACTCTAAAGCCTGGGAGATCTGGTTGGCATTCCAAACACACTCAAGCTCACTATCTGTGAGGACTCGGTCACATCCCCTGCCAACTCTTGCTCTTTTTCTCCTGTAAAATGGGAGCCATGATCTGTCCTGTCTTCCTGAAGAGCAAGACAGCAAAGCAAATGGAAGCGGGAGTCTATAAAGGGGGAAATATCTGGTAAATACAAAACAGTGGGCTCACAGGTCATCTCAGCTGATTCTAGCCCAACGCAGTGGGGTCCAGAGGGAAGGAAAGGGCAGCACAACGAAGACTGCGAGACGAGAGCTATAACAGACAGAGAAGCAGAAGCAAGCATCTAGTAAAAGATCAGCGGACACACTTTCCATCTTCAAAAACTAAGAAACAAAAAGCAAGAGCACGTGCTATTCCAAACCCCAGTGACGAAATAACTTGGATGGTGGCTGGGCACCAAGAAGCAGGAAGGTGGCATCCATCTACATGATCAAGGATGAGCTATGTGACTCTAAGCCAGAAAGGCTGGATGGGGGCAAGGAAGCCCAGGGAGACCTGGAGAAGCCACAGTCCAGGCTTGATGGCATGAAAGAGAGCAGGACTTGAGAGACAGACAGACAGACAGACAGACACTTTGGAATCTCAGGACCCTTGGGTCTCATCCTGCATCTCTGAGACCTGGCCGCCACAGCTGTGCATGAGTGATGCTAACCTCACTGGGGCAGTTAGGAAGATTGGTACAGGAGCATCTTCTAAGAGTATATGGTACAGGAGAAGGGTTTCCCTTTCGCAGCAACAGGAGTTGAGATAGAGCTGATGAGTCACTCACTAGATGACTTTGAACCTCAGTTTCCTCATCTGTACAATGAAAGTATCATAACTGTCCCTGCCCAGTTACCATGAGAAAAAAGAAAAAAAAAAAAAAAAAAAGGACTACCATGATAGTCCACTCAGGGAGGATTTGTCCCTGTAATGCCAGCACGGCCCTTTAGCATGCCAGCTGTCAGTTTAGCTTGTACAGATAAACTTTTAGTTGGTTTCCTCTGTGACAGGCTGTCCTGGTACTTCTCAAGGACAGATCATCTGTAGACATAGAACTACTGCATTACAGGACATACATGTTTTTAGTGAAAGGAGGAATTGCCACATTGCTCTACAAAGTAGTGTAAGCAATTGTACTCCTGCCATCAGTATGTGATATTATCCACTTCCCTCCAGCTTTTGAGCTATTAATTTAACTCATTTCTGATTTTTTTGTCAATGTCCTTTTTATTTATTTGAAGATTTATTTCTTTCTTTCTTTCTTTCTTTCTTTCTTTCCTTCCTTCCTTCCTTCCTTCCTTCCTTCCTTCCTTCCTTTCTTTCTTCCTTTCTTTCTTTCTTTCTTTCTTTCTTTCTTTCTTTCTTTCTTTCTTTCTTTCTTTCTTTCTTTCTTTCTTTCAAGTGTATGTTAGTTTGCTTGTATATATGTTGGTGCACTATGTGTGCATAGCACCCTCCTAGGGTGTCAGATGCCCTGGAGCTAGAGGTGGTTGTAAGGTGCCAGGTGGGTGCTGGGTATTGAATCTGAGTCCTCTGGAAATGCTTAGCCATCTCTTAACTGTGAATCCATCTCTCCAGCACCAGTGTCCCTTAAAAAAAAAAAGATAAAGCCAGGTGTGGTGGCGCACGCCTTTAATCCCAGCACTCAGGAGGCAGAGGCAGGCGGATTTCTGAGTTCCAGGCCAGCCTGGTCTACAGAGTGAGTTCCAGGACAGCCAGGGCTATACAGAGAAACCCTGTCTTGAAAAAAAATCATTCCTTTCTTCAAAATAATAATAATAAATAATAACAATAATGATAATAATTTCATTGTGTGTGAGTACATGAGCCATGGTGTAAGTGGAGCTCAGACACAGTTCTCTGGAGTCAGTTCTCGCCTATCTTTATGTGGGTCCCAGGGATTGAACTCTCTTGTCAGGCTTCTCAGCAAGACCTGAGCATCTCACCAGTCCGAAGGGTCTAAATTCTTAAGTTGCATTATCCTGATATTGAGGCTGATACTCTTTCCTTTTGCAGTGTGAATTTTGTTGTTGTGGCTCTTTGTTTCTTTGAGATAGTCTTATGGCCTCAAACTTGATATGTAACCAAGGGCAACAGTAAGTTATTGATCCTCCTATTTCTGTTTCTCAAGGGAAGGTATTATAGGCTTGCACTACCACACCAGGCTTGTGCTGGGCTTTTATGTTGTTATTGTTACACTTTTCTGACCTGTTTAAAGATGTGTTTCTATATTCTGGCTATCAGTCCCATCTTCTTTTACATGCAGTTAGTCCTGCATATACACAGAAGTTATGTAGTTGTGTGCTATAACCTTACTATAAGCACTGAGTTAGCAAACACTAAAACATTGCCAGGCTTGGGGGTAATGTGGGGTTGGAGGAAGGAGGCTCAGGAGCTCAAGGTCATGTGACATATGTTGTTGTTTAATGGCTGTTGGCTTGGCTGCAGAGTGAGTTCTTTCCAGGGAGAATATAAGATGAGGGTTCTGTGTGCCTTTGGCCATGATATATTTTTCAAACCATCAACACCTAACTTTGGTTTTATGTGCTATTGATTAAAGACAACTGATTTAATATATCCTTCTTTTAAAAATGTTTATTTTTATGTTTATGTGTGTTTTGCCTGTTTGTATGTCTGTGTACCATGTACATGCCGGATGTTCTAGGAGACCAGAAGAAGGTATCAAATCCTCTGGCACTGAAGTTATAGACAGTTGTGAACTGCCATGTAGGTGTTGGGAAATCCAACCCAGGTCCTCTGGAAGAGCAGCCACCTCTCCAGTTCCATGATTTTTATATATATTTTTGGTTTATTAACATTGAATCATACCCAATGCCCTGTAACACATGTGTAGACACTTAGCACCCTATGTTCTTCACAAAGTATAGCATGGTCTTTTAATGCTTGGGGGCATTAGACATCACTGCAGAACTGTATCCGGAGGCATTTCAATGGGGACTCTATCCCTGAACCTCACAAACAAGGAGCAAAATGGTTCTACACAGACACAAAGAGGAAACATGCTTACAGAGTACAGCTTTGATTGACAGTATCTGGGAGCATTCACCCCTCAGATTTTTGTCACGCTACACGCTCAATCTGTAATAACCTCATACGTACTTCAAATATTGATTTTGAGGTTACAAATACATTTTAGCAAGTAGGTAAGTTAAGAATATATGACCTGAGAATAGGGTGGACTATGAGAATAGATGTTTCCACATGTGTTCGCACACAGGCAAAACCCCACACCACGTGTGCAGGCATGAACACATACATACAAAATATTTGTAGCCTCTCCTTGTTTCTAAACTTCATATATAATGTCTTGTATCGTTTTGTTTGTTTTTTTGTTTTTTCGAGACAGGTAGCCCTGGTTGTCCTGGGACTCACTTTGTAGACCAGACGTTTGTATTTGATTTAGGCAAAGTTGTCAATTTGTTCTTCTGCTCAGTTTTGCTTCCTATTCCTGACTCCACAGGCAGCCAGATGAACCTTTCCACTCTCAAGCGTCTTCAGGATCCTAGAAGGGCTGGTGCTTGTTGCCTTTGTAAGTTAGGAAATGAATCTCTTACAAACAGCACTCCGCCCTCTCCATCTCCTGCCGAGGTATTACCCACCAACCCTTCTACCTGCCTGATGCTGTCTTTTGAGTACCCCTCCTACCTTCCTGGCCCTGTTCCCTAAGAGTGCACCCCCAAGAGTGACCCTGCTACTCATTCAGTCCTGGCTGCACCTCTCCCTATCGTCTGCCCCATCCTGCCTTCCCTCCTCCGTTGGCCTCATCAACACTGATAGAAGTGGATGCATAACGGTATCAGGCAGTGTTGCACTCACACGCTTGCACAAGCAGTGGGCAGAAGAGTGCAGCTCTGGGAGGAGAGGCACGGCCTGGGCCTCATTTCCCCTGTCAGCCATGACTCCATGACTCTGTGAGGGAGCTTCCAGCCCTTGTTCCACCTTGATTCTCTCAACTGTGAGGTGCAGACAACACCCACCCTGGCTGCTGTTCACTCAACGGTACTGAGAACTCTTTGACCAACATCAACTTGGATCTTCAACAGTTCCTTGTCAGAGGTTATAAAGTGTTCCGTTGGGACTTAGGAAAAGGTAACACTCCCTTTTTGGTTCCCTCTGAGGTTCTCAATGGCCCATGTGAATGAAGGGATGAGTACAGCAGGTTATGAAGAACAAAGTACTGTTTTCAGCTTCTGACCAAATGTTGATTTTTGAGAAACAGCAAGTGTGTCTTATTAGCTCTGTTTTGTTTTGGGATAATATGAAAATCAGTTTACACTCCCTAAGGCTAGGATGAAAACACAGTCTTAGAAAAGCCATCCATACTTAATCTTTGTGTGAGACTGCTGATGACTTTAGAGACTCTGATAAAGATCTGATAAGAGTCTCTTGAAGGTCACCTGAAGGGCACGTGAGGGGTCAGAAATGTCCAGCTCACAGACTTCCTGAGAAGTGTGAATGTTCCAGAATACTCAGAAGGTGAATGCTCTAGTCTCATTTTTTCCTCTCCTTTCTTTTCTTTCTTCCTTTGTTTTTGTTTCTTTGTCTTTTCTTTCTCTTTCTTTTTCCTCCCTTGAGACAGGATCTCACTATGTAGACCAGGCTGGCTCAGTCTCACAGAGATCTGACTACTTCTCGGGGGTGGGGGGACCGCTGCCCCCAAAGAGCTGGGATTGAAAGTGTGCTCATTCAGGTGACTCTCTGTGAGTTTCAGGACAGCCAGGGCTACACAGAGAAACCCTGTTTTGAAAAACAAACAAACAAACAAACAAACACAAGATGCTCTCCCACACCTGGCCATCCAGAACCCAGTTCTAATTCTCTCTCTCCCACAAGGGAAGGTTTGAGCTTGTCCCTTACAAGGACATCTTGTTGCTTCTTTCTTACCTGTTGTCTGCAAGCTTAAGCCGGGGTCCAGCTTGGTCTGAGGCTTTGAGCTGATGAACAGGTAACAGAGCACACAGGCAGTGATGAGGAAGGCCAGAAGGACCACTGCTGCCGTGGACAGGCCCACGAGCGCTCCGATGCTGGAGACAGAAGAGAACAGTGAGCCGAGTGCTGGGCTTAGGGAGGCAGCATGCTACCCAAGTGTGAGTGGTAGGACCCAGCTCCAATTTTCCCCCTAGTGTAGCTCACTGAGGAATATCAGTGGGGGTCATCTTCTGGTGTCTATGTGTATGTGACCCCCCCATTCCAACAATTACATGCGCACACACAAACACATACACATGTATAAATATATTCTCACAAGAATATAAAGTGAAAATAGCAATGCATTACTAGACACAAAGCTCAGCCCAAACTTAACTAAACATATATAAACATAAGGTTGGAGGCAAATATTGCAAACTATTATCAAGCTGCCTCTAGGTGTAATCTAGGCTGTAGATGTCCTGGCCACATCCCCTTGGGTCCTATCCTTGTGGAATATTCAGTGCAGGGTTTCAGTTGCCAGCATCTCTTTGCCTGTGGACTTTCTTAGATCTAGAACAAAACTCAGTCTGCTCATTGAACAGGTCAGAAGCATAGGATAATTAGTGCTTCCCTTCCTTGACCAGCCCACAACCACAGTGGTAATCATGTATCTAGCTCTGGTGGAAGAACTCTGGGGTATACATTGTATGCTGACCGGCAGAGGCTCAGCGCTGGTTACCTCGGTGTGACTTGCTTGTAGCATAACTATTCTTGCTGTTTTTTTCTGTCTCGTTTTCCCACCATCTACCAATGTTTTCTGGGATCACTTTCCATAAAGACTACTCAGTCGGGTGTAATGGCACATGCCTTTAATCCCAGGCAGAGACAGGGGAAGCTCTGATTTCAAGGCCAGCCTGGTCTACATAGTAAGTTCTACAATAGCCAGGGCTGCATAGAGAGACCCTGTCTAAGAAACTAAACAAACACCAAAAGGCTATTTGCCATCAGCTCTTCATCTTAGAGCACAAACACTCCAGCTCCCCTTTCTTAATCCTTTGTTTCTTTCGTCCTTCCCCACATTTTCCATATTGAGTATGTGTTTTTTTTTGTTTTTTTTTGTTTTTAGCTCCTGTCAATACTTGAACAGTTATCTTGGGCCAGGGAGATAGCTCATTTGGTGAAGTGCTTGTTCGACTTGCAAGACTAAGGACTCATAATCAATACTCAGAAGAGGTGCTCACGTGATGTACCCCAAGCACTGCAGAGATGGAGACAGGAGAATCCCTGGGGCCCACTAAGCCAGCCAGTCTAGCAGAACTGGTGACCTCAAGGCTAATGAGAGGGAGACCTTGCCTTAAAGGAACTGGTTGGTGTTCTGGAGAATCACATGTGAGGTTGACTGCTGGCACATTCATATGCCTCCGTGTATACATGTCTACACACACACACACACACATTTTAAAAAAAACCCACAATAGTTTTCTCATTTGAGATCACTTATTGTTCGACAGCTGGTTGACCCATGTACAGATACGGAAGTCACTCTTTGTGAGAGCCATTTACCTGCACCAGGATGGGAATGTAGCCTCTAAAGGAGAACTTTTGTGGAATGTGGAGAAGACTGGAGGATGTGTTCCACACTAGAAGTGAATTAGGGTGCAAATGCTAACTCAGAAGTGCAACATCCCTGGACCATGTCTGTCTGAGGACTGAGGATTCAGCATAGGAAAGACAGCACTCTGAGAGGAAAAGCCTTATTTCAGTACCAGATGGACTTAAAATGATCAGAGCTGTCTGCTGGGGAGGCACTGCCTGCAGAAGAGGTAGTTTCCTCTTGAGGAGAGATTAGCACAGGACAGAGAGGTGCCTTTCCATGGCATCAAGAGTCCTGCTCTGCACAGAAACCAAACTAGAGGCCTCTGCACTTAGGAGATTTCTCTGTGCTGGCTCTGAGAGACAAAGACCCACTGCGACCCCGAGAAAGCCTCAAGCGGCACTAGGGCTTCCAGAGCAGTCTCTTTCCAAAGTTTGAAACCTGATTCTGCCATACAGAAAGGGAAACATCCTCTTGTTTTTCTGATCCTCATTTGTGAAGGTGCCCATCTCACCGGGTGGCCGAATGAGTCCAGAAAGAGGGTGTTTGCAGTACCTGACTACCAGCTCTGCCCTTCAGTCTCACCAGGTGGCCCACAAGGGTGCAGTGTCCCTGGTACCTGACCACCAACTCTGACCTTCACTGAGGCTACTGCCTTCTGGCTCACATCCTGGCAGTAAGAAGACAGAAGGAGGTTTTGGCAACTGGGCCAGATGGCACTTACAGCAGCCGCTTCTCCATGGGGTGTCTTCTCAGTCTGAGATGGTTGGCTTTTAAAGATGGCTTTCCCCCTCAAACACTCTCTCTTAAGGATACTGTGCTCATCTGGAGACTTATGCTTGCAAGAATGAGATTTCATGAAATAGGACCAAATGAAATTTGGAGAAAATAAGGTCTCCATACTGAGAGTTCAGAGCACACCAATCAGCCAGTTGCCCTAGGACCCTCTGCTCCATGCATTGCAATTATAAACCATGTTGTGTTAGAACCCAGGAAGTGTGCTGAGCCATTAAAAGCACTAGCTGCTCGGCCAGAGGACCAGCTTTCCGTCCCCAGCGCTCACATGACATTTCACAGCCTTTTGTTACTCCAGTAGCAGGGGATCAGTCACCCTCCTCCGACCTCTGCAGGAATTGTGTGCATTCGGAGCACAGGCATACATGCATGCACAGCACCCACACCCAACCACACCCCCACACAAAAGAACCCAGGAAGTCACTTCACATACTGTAATCTTCCAGCTACTTTTGGGGTCATGCTCATATAAGATCTGACCTTAGAGATCTCCCTATTCAACCCTCCATTAAAACCTGTTTAAGCCACTAATGCATTCCACAGGGAGGTTTCCAAGGCAACGGGAAGAGTCACAAGAAGTGAGTAGATAAGAGAGTGATGAAAGAGGAAGAGCTGACCAGCTGGGGGTGGGAGACACAGGGAGTTACTCATCTTTGCATCATAAGGGCCAGCACAGCATCAGAAGACAATGGTGTCACTTTCTAGGGGAGAGAACTGAGAACATCAGCTGTAAGGAGCCAGGAAGTGTTCAGACAGATGTCAAACAGGACAAGCCTGGGTTTGAGATCAGACATGCCCAAGTTTCCATCTCAGCCCCGCCACTTCTCTCTGGGGTACACCCAGTAATAACGTAGCCTCTTAAGTCTTTCCATCTATAGAATGGAGAGATGGCTTAGGCTGTGTATGGGTGAAAGCCTGTAGCCTGCCCTAAGTCTCTCAATCTGGTCTGTGATAGGCTAGAAGGCCGAGGTCACTTCCAAGCTCTGAGCTTTTTGTCTCACACAGATGGAAAGGGGAACCCTTGTCCACTGAGCACCTACTCGATGGATGCACTGAAGACCTTCACACGCATCGGTCACCCCCTCCTTACACTGTCTTCTGTAAGTTGAGCATTAATTAACTCTTCACATTTTTAATTTATTTTTGTTTGTTTGTTTGTTTTTATTTTTATTTTTTCGAGACAGGGTCTCTCTGTATAGCCCTGGCTGTCCTGGAACTCACTCTGTAGACCAGGCTGGCCTCGAACTCAGAAATCCGCCTGCCTCTGCCTCCTGAGTGCTGGGATTAAAGGCATGCAGCACCACGCCCGCCTTTTTAATTTATTCTTTGAGACAGGATCTCATTGATCTCAAGGCTGGCCTGGAACTCACTACGTATCCCTGACTCCCTCAACATTACCCATAGTCTTAATGCCTCAAGTCTCACAAGGGCTGGGGTCACAAGTGTGAACCATCATGGGGTACCTATAATTGCCATTTTAAAATTAAGAAAAAAAAAGAGTCCATGAGATTTAACAACCTTTCCAATTCACAAGCAGGTAAAAGAGAGCCAAGGTTTGCACCATGTTCTGAACAGACAGTATCATCTTTCTTTAGCTCTTACCTCCATTCTAAACACACAGTGAGATGTCAACAGACACCGTACTGTTCACTTAGGTACAGCATCTGTCATTAAATCAGTGTTTCTCAACCTGTGGGTCACGAGCCCTTTGTAGGTCAAATGACCCTTTCATAACGGGTCACCTAAAACCACCAGAAAACACAGATATTTACATTATGATTCACAGCAGTAGCAAAAATTACACTTATGAAGAAACAATGAAGTAATTTTATGGTTGGGGGTCACCACAACATGAGGATCTGTACTAAAGAGTCGAAGTATTAGGGAGGCTGAGGGCCACTGCTCTAAAGAGACTAGGAGGTTGGAAATACACTCAGTCTTAGCGTACTTGTCTATAATATGCCCAAGGTCCTGGGTTGGCATTTCCAACAAGAAGGGAAAGTCCTCTTGCAGGGAATAATTGATTTCTGTGTCCTCAGTGCCTTGCACAAAGACCCTGTAGTCAAGATTGTAGTGAATGGGTAAATACATGGGAACAAACAAAAAATTAGCATGATTTCTTGGGTGTTTAGACACTTGCCAAATGTACAGGATATGATACCCTTGTCATTTGAAAATGTTTCGGAATTGCAGGTTGGACATCTTAGAAAAAGCCATTTTTGTAGTTGTAATTGGTGTATATCTAGTTGCTTTTGTCTCTTGTTTGGTGCTTACCTCTGCCTTAATCAGAAATGGAGACAATGATAGGTCATTTCCCTCTGGTAGATAAAGAGCCAGGAAGACCAGGAAAGCACACAGTCTTCTGCTCGTGTACTGTTAGGGACAAAAAACTCTCCATGGACCACCCCAGTTTTGCTGACACCTCTTACCCAGAGCAGGGGGAGGATCAGGCTCTACTTTCTGGATCCCTTTGGGGACTCAGAGGTATTAAGACCTACTGTCCTCCATCTCCATACTTAGGTTTCAGGATTGTCAGAGTTGGCCCAAGCAACCCAGTTTCTGAACGGCCAGGGAAAATGAAATATTTGCACCCAGACCCCACTATTAAAATGGTTGGAACTGGCCTCTGCTGTGGCATTATGCCACTGTGTCACACTGAACTTGCAGGAAGCCTTGACCCCCAGGTTTATGAGCATAGAGTACACCCCCAGGACTCAAGTATAAGTGTCCAGTAAAGAGAGTGAGAGGGAAGGGAAGGGCTGAGGCTGGGCTGAGATGGGGTTGGGTTGGAGCATCAGGTGAGGATGAAGGTTTGAGGTTGTGGTTTGGATGTAGGTCTAAAGCCAATTAAAGTCAAGTTGTGGGTAAACAGATGAGACGGTTTACAGGCAGGCTTGAGGAGGAGGCTGAGGCAGGTTAAGATTGCAGTAGTAATAGGGAATTCATAAAGCTGGGCTTGGGACTGTGCTGGTACCCGGAACAGCATCCAGAGCTCAGAGCCGCTGTGAGGACTAAGGGTAGAGTTAGGGATTCCTCTGTATGTCTGAAGATAGTATTTGCTGTTAGGGTGAAGGTTGGCTTGTGATTTGAGATTATGTTGAGAGTGATGGCAGAGTGAAGTTCAGAATAGGGACAGAATGAGTGCTTTGGGGGTAGTGCTGGTCAGGTTCAAGTGGGGCTCTAAATTATGGTTGGGGTCAGGATGAAGAAGGAGTTGAGATGGGGCTTTAAGGGTTTGATGTGGTACAAAGCAAGAGTAGGATCAGTGAGGAGTAAGGATGATTTGAGGGAAGGGCACTTAGATGAAGGTGGGGGCTTCCAAGAGGCTGGCTTGCGGGTGGGCTAGTGGGATAAGATGGGAGAAGGGGTTCAAGGTGAGGTTAGAGCCAGGGCCTGTACCTGAGCCACCACATGTAGTTGTGCTCGTAGGGGAAGAAGCTGTGCGGGTCGTCGCAGCAGTACTTGTGGTCGCGGAAGCCACAGCAGAAGACAGCAGCCGCTTCGCCCCCTGGCAGCGGGCAGCTGAAGCCGCGCACCACCTCCTGCTCAGCGCTCACGTAGCTCGAGCAGGCGCCGCTCATCGCGCCTCCTTGGCTCCCTGGACGGACGGACCGACAGCGGGTGAGCGAGAGACAACGGCCGGAGACCCCGCAGATCTTGAGAAAGAGCCCGAGGGCCAGGCAGGCAGGGAAGTGCGCAGGTAGAGGCGCTGCAGAGAAAGGCACGGCGAAAGGCGCGGAGGCGCGCGGTGAGGACGGGGCGCCCGGGGACCCGGTGGTCAGGTGCGCGGGCGCGGAGGCAGGGGTGCACGTGGGGACCCAGTCCAGGGTGGGGGCTGCCTCCTCGCCCCGGCTGCCGAGACACCACGCGACAGCCAGAGAGGCAAGGTGGATATTTGAGGCTCTCGCCTGAGCGAGGTACCACCGTGCGGGCCGCCAGGACCCTTCTCTGGGTAGTTGTGTGCTACGCAGAAGACAGGCAGAACGGGGTCCTCTGGGGTTGATGAATAATACTCCATTTAACTGGCAAAGCAACCTGAAGACCAGGGTTTTCATTGTATAGACGGCAGCTGAGAATCAGAGAGAGACAAGTCATTTCCCCAGGCTCCTTAGCTCATGGGATTTCAACCCTGTTGTCTGGCTGACTCTCAGCAAACCTCCTGTATTCCACATTGGCCTGGATGTCTTGATGACTGGCTTCCAACTCCCAAATGCTGGGATTTTGGGTGTGTGTCCACACCCTGCCCTCCAGTAATATTTTCAAAGTCTTGATTGCCTTTCTTTTCCTCTCCTGCTCTCTCTTTGACACACAATGTTCACACACACTCTTAGCACTCCCTGCTCTTGGCCAAAGACATTGAAGCAATTGTCTCAGGAATAAGCCTTTACCCCCACCTCAATTAGGGGTTGCCAACCTTCACAACTTGTTCCTAGACTACAAGGACAGTGTTCTCCTTCCTGTCTGAAGGTGCTTCCGAGCCTCAGTTTCTCCAGTGTACCCTGAGAGGGTGAACAAGGATCTTTGAGGATTTACCCAGTCCCTCCGAGCCTTAGCTCTGCATTTCCACAGAAGAGGATGGTAGGAGATAGTGTGGTGCATCCCTTTGCTGTGGCAGCTGTGTGTGGGATCATGGATCTGCAGGGGGCTGGGTATAAGCCTAACTGACCCCCTTCACGGCTTCTTTTCCCTTTGACCTGTAAGGCAGTTCAGTTCCACAGATGCCATTGTACACCACGCCTCTGACCTGAAGGTCAGATCCGGGCTGGCCCTTGAGAAACAGCTTGGTGGAGGAATCAACAGGGAGGGATCAATATAGGACCAGGATCATAGGCACAGAGGGGCTCTGTGTAAGGGAATAGCAAAGGTTTTAAGAGGGCAATGCTTTTAAAGGTCAGCCAAAACAATAAACAAAAAGGAGCCAGATCTGGTGGCATATGCCACTAGTCCAAACTATTCAGCAGGCTGAGGCAGGAGGATTGCTTCAGTCCAGGAGTTTAAAGCAAGCCTGGCAATACAGATCTCATCTCAAAAATGAGCAAAAACTTACCTTTGGCATGGATGATAGATAATGGTAGATAGATCATTTGCCTAGTATGCATGAGGGCCCTGGTTTTGTTACCAATACCTCAAACCAAGAAGAACTGTTAATATTCCCAGAAAACTCTTCTCTTGAGCTGTTATCACTGAAGACTGGCACTACTCTATTGAAGGCTCATTTTGACCTCTATTTACCAGAAGGGACAAAGGGGAGGAGCCCTTTGGGAAGGAGGGAGGCCTCTCTGAGGTGGACGACAATCCCCTAAATCCTTTCCAGTGAGGAATTAACTTCTTTCTCCTAGAAACCCAGAGGAAGGATCATGCCCTTGAGAGAAACCAGCACAATGTCACACGGCCATCAGGAGCGCTGCCATGCCTGCCTGCCTACCCAGGAGTTTCTTTAAACTCTTGATGGAGCTCATGGGCCGATATTAATAATGGTGTTTAATGGCAAAGTCGGAGTTATTTAGGATCACAAAGACTGTCAGTTACGTTGAATCACAATTTAATCCTGCAGTTTAGAATGTCAAAAGATGGATAGATGTGAGCCTTGAGAATCACACTTTCAAGGTCATTTCTATAGTGACAAAGTTGTAGATGCTATTACCGTGCTTTTGTCTGTTTTGTGTTGTCCCTTGATTGGATTCTAGAAGGAAGAGCTGAAGTGCATTTGGAGGCCGGTATTAACAAGCATGTAGTTTTCCCATACATGTCCCTAGACCATTACGTTACATCTGAAGGTTCCCTGTGATCCTGTGTTAAAGCCCCCAAGTTCCTTGGTCCAGCTCTTTCCTTAATATGTTCCTTTGTTGCACCCATTATGTTCCCTCATGATATTTTTCTGAAGACATTTATTGGTCCCCTATTGTATGCCAGGCAATCTTTCATCCTGTATGCCATGTCTGCTTAAAAATGTGTGTGTGTATGTGTGTCCCTGTGTGTCTTTGTGTGTATGTGTATGTCTGTGTGTGTATGTGTGTGTCTCTGAGTGTATTTGTATGTGTGTGTCTGTGTGTATGTTTGTGTGTGTATGTGAGTGTGTATGTATATGTGTGTGTCTGCGTGTATGTTTGTGTGTGTGTATTCATGCTCATGTGCTGTGCAGTAGTTTGCTCTATCCTTCCATCATTAGTTCTTCACATCCTATCCTTCTACCACATGGGGATGAGATAGATGTTGTTGGGTCTGGTGACAAAGTGTCAATACTCTCTGAACCATCTTGTCAACCTGAAAACAGATTTAGAGTTAAGTGCCTACGTTCCCATTTTGCAGCAAAATGACTGAGATTCCTGAAGGTTAAGTGAGTTTTCCAAAGCCACATAGCCAGTGGTCATCAGAGTTCTTTCCTGTTTCCCCTCCCAAGCTGCCCCGTGAGCCAAAGTCTCTCATCACCAGAAGGAAAACAGAGGATAGGAGAGTCCAGAGAGAAGGGTGGGTGTGGCCTCACAGCTGCAGAGATCCAGCTGTGAGCTGGCAGCAGTGCTCTTGCTTTTCCTTGTCTCTTCTCACAACAACCTGGATCCATCCAAAAGGAAAAATTAGCTACTGTAGGGTATGCACACACACATATTCACACATACACACAGAGCACTTGGGAGACAGAGGCAGGCAGAGGCAGGAGGATTCCAACAGATTCCAAGCCAGCTAGGGTAGGCAGATCTCTGAATTTCAGACCAACATGATCTACAAAGAGAATCCCAGACAACCATGACTCCACAGAGAAACCCTGTTGGAAAAACAAAAAACAAAAACAACCCTGGCAACAAAGAACAAAGAAGCAAAATTAACAAAATGCATACATATTTGTTATAAAACAAAACATTTGAAAATGTCAATAATCAAAAGAAAAAATTCCCCCATACACTCCCATATACGCACACCTCCCATGCATGTACCCCCTACCCTCACAATACACACACGCTTTTACACACACCCACACACAAATACACACACCCACACACATATACAGACATCCACACACATATTCCTCCGACCCCCACCCATACACACACACACACACTTTGTCAAATACATATACACCCATACAAACACACACACATACTCCACACATACATATAAGCACAGACACGCTTTGGGAACCCCCCTCCCCCATCCCACCACCACCATGCATGAACTTTATGAAAGGAAAACCAAATCCTAGACAGGACTAGTAAGTTGCTGAAGGATGTACAGGTAATAAGTTCTGGTCACTACTGGGTGATAGTAGCCAGGTCACTTTCCTTCTCTGCTTTGGAGCTAAAATGAGTTCACATAAAACAAGTCTGGCTCAAGCCAACATCTACACCGAGCCTTTCTGTGAGATACTCAAAACTGCTCTGTTGATCTTGGCTACCTGGTTGAGAAGTCAATTCGTCCAAGAGTGGCAGGATAAAGAAACATCCCCTCGCCCTTTTTCTCCCACTCCCTTGGTGGGGATGGCCTCAGTCACAGGAGCAAACCGGTTCTACCACAGCAACTATCAGGGGTGTGTGTGTGTGTGTGTGTGTGTGTGTGTGTGTAGTGGGGATCCCAAGGTTACCAGGTTGGCTCCCAGGCTCCATGGTGACAGAGACAGAGCTACTGAAGGGGGGGGAGAGGGAGAGGAAGGGGGGGGAGGGACAGGAAAGAAGGAGGAGAGAAGGGGAGAGGAGAGAGAAAGAGAGAGGAGAAAGAACGAAAAAGCAGAGTGAGGGAGAAGGGAAGGGAGAGAGAATGAGAGAGGTCAGAGAAGGAGAGGAGAGAGGGGGAAAAGAGACAGAAAAAGAGGCGGAGGAACAGGGAGAGAGAGGATCGAGAGGGAAAGGAGAGAAAGAGGAGGAAGAAAGAGGGAGAGAGAGGGGGGAGAAAGGAGGAGAGAGAGAAAAGAGGGGAGGGAGAAGAGGAGGGGAGGGGAGAAGAGGGAGGAGAGAGAGTCTGTACAGTTTTTGGCACGCAGCCATTGACCCTGTCCCAGTCCGCTCCACGTGGGGGCAACCAGCTTGCTGTTCCCGTCGCTGGAGAAACAAAGGAAGGGTGGGGCAGCGAGCCTGTCCTCAGGGAGGCAGCTTTCCCTTCACTTCCAGAATGACTCTGCGTCTCCTGAGACAAGTGACCTGGTACTATGGTGGGACCTACGTCCCGATCTAGGGCCAGTCAGCTATTCTAACCATTTCCTCAGTTTTTAAATCGGGTTTGCTGGTCGCTCTACTCCGCAATCTTTAAGACACACGAAATGACAAAAGACTAAAACAAAGATGGACCCTCTAGTTAAAGGGAAAACAATTTTTTTAATCAGTTGGGCTTGAAGTTCCCCTCCCTCAACCTCACCCCACAAATAGCCAGAGGCAAAGACTCTGAGTGCTTACTGAGGCTGGCGCCTGTGTTGGATCTTTGAATGACGTGTGGAGGAGCTGCGTTTTCCTTGCCTGTAGTTTAAAATTTAAACATAACAACCATACGATTCTTTCGGCACTAGTTTCCCACCTGGGCTTATGTTTGCTTTGTCCACGCTGGGGCTCCAGCTCTATTAGCTTGATTCATTTTTGCTGTGGTATAAATTCTCTGCTCCCTGCTCACATCGTGATATGTTTAGTTCTTGGACATTTAGGTTCCTAATTTTTATCTTCTCCCTCTGTCTCTCTGTCTCTGTCTCTGTCTCTCTGTTTCTCTCTCTCTTTTTTTAAGCCTAAGGGCAGAGGCAAGCAGATATCGGTGGCCAGACCCCGTCTCAAAAAGACAAAAACAAAAAACAAAACAACACAAACAAACAACCCCTCCAAAACCCTCATAAACAAACAAACAAACAAACAAACCCCAACTTTTAAAAATTTGACAAACTGTTTTCCAGGGTAGCTGTACAAGTTTTGGCTTCATCAATAGTTCTGTTTCCTCACAAGTACTTGGTATTTGAAATATTTTTATTTTAGCTATTAATATTATTTTTAAAAGATGTACTTACTTTTTCTTATGTGTGAGTGTCTGAGCACATGTGCATGCAGTGCAGTCAGAGTCAGAAGAAGGCATTGGAGCCCCTTGAACTGGAGCAATAACCCTGCGACCTGAACTTGGGTCCTCTGCAAGAGCAGCCGGTGTTCTTAACCACTGAGCCATCTCTTCAGTTCCTGACATCTGTCTCTCTGAGTCTTAATTATTGCATTTAGCATGATGATCTCCAGTTCCAGCCATTTTCCTGCAAATGACATGATCTCACTCTTTACAGCCAATTAAAACCCCAGTGTGGCCAGGCGTGGAGACAAGCCATTGATAATCCCATTTCCAGGGAATCTGATGTCTTCAAATAAAACATTCATGCACATAAAATAAAACAAATTAAAAAAATACAACTCAGCAAAACCCAGGAAGAAACCACATATATGTGTAACAATTACAGTGTTTCTGAGCCCCTGGGATGTGAAAGGTGGAGAGGAGAACCAGGAGTTCAAGGTCACCCATGGCTACATAGAGAGCTGGAAGCCAGCCAGAAATACATAAAAACTCTCCTGAAAGAAACCAGGCCTGGTGGCTCACGGCTTTAATCCCAGCACTTCAGAGACAGACAGATCTCTGTGAGTTCAAGGCCAGCCTGGTCTACATAGCAAGGTCCAGGTCAACCTGGGATATTTTGAGACCTTGTCAATAAATCAATAAATCAAGAACAAAAACTCCATTGTTCATGTTTTACACTTTCTTTATTCATTTTTAAAATTACATTTAAAAAAATTATATGCTATGGCTTGCATGTGGAGATCAGGGGACAACTTTCAGGAATCAGGTCTCTCCTTCTACCATGGCGGGTCCTGATAATTGAACTCAGGTCACTGTGTGGAATAGTGGCAAGTGTTTTTGCCTGCTAAGCCGTCTCCCCAGCCTATTCTGCTTTTGACAGACATCTAAACTAGTTTCATATCTTGACAACTAAGAATAGTGTGCTTTTGATCCCAGCACTCTGGAGCTCTGAGTTTAAGGCCAGCCTGGTCTTCAAAGTGAATTCCAGGACAACCAAAGCTACACAAAGAAACCCTGCCTCAAACAAACAAACAAGCAAACAAACAAGCAAAGAATATATGTGCATACACACACACACACACACACACACACACACATATATATATATATATATATATATAGTTGTCCAATATGTCTGTGGTGTGCTGACTTAATAATTCCTTGTGCATGTATCTGGGAGTAGCCTAGCTGGGTCATATACTAGCTCTGTTTTTAACATTTTGAAAAAACTCCATAGCAATCTCCATAGTGGCCACATTTGTTGGCGCTCCCACCAGCAGAGAATAAGGGTCCCTTTTCCCTTCACATTCTCAACATTTGATTTTCCTGGGTTTGGGTCTTTTTGAGACATGATCCTTGCTAAATAGCCCTGACTGGCCCAGAATTTGTTCTGTATACCAAAGTAGCTTGGACATTGGGGGTTTCTCCTGCCTCTGCCTCTTGAGTTCTGGAATCAGATGTGTGGACTTCTTTGATTGGCTGAGAAGCTTTTAATTTCTAGTCATCTCATTTGTCAACTTCTGTTTTTTGTTTTTGTTTTTGGAGACCAAGTCTCACTATGTAGCTGGCAGGGTCATTCAGATCATCTTGATCAACCAACCATCTTTATAACAAGATTTGCTGATGAGCCCTGGGTTTCCTCCCTCCCTCCCTCCCTTCCTCTCTCCCTCCCTCCCTTCCTCCCTTCCTTCCTTTCTTCCATTTACATTTTTTATTAGATATTTTCTCTATTTACATTTCAAATGTTATCCCCTTTCCTAGTTTCCCCTCTGAAAATCCCTTGTCCCCTCCCCATTCCCTCTGCTCCCCACCCCACCCACTCCTTTTTCCTGGCCCAGGCATTCCCCTTACTGGGGCATAGAACCTTCACAGGACCAAGGGCCTCTCCTCCCATTGATGACCGACTAGGCCATACTCAGCTACATATGCAGCTAGAGATACGAGTCCTACCATGTGTTTTCTTTGATTGGTGGTTTAGTCTTTTAAAACTATATATGTGTGGATGTTCTGTGTGAATGTGTGTCTGTGCACCACTTGCATACCTGGTAAACAGAGGCCAGGAGAGGGAATTGAGTCCATTGGAAATGGAATTACAGATGGTTGGCAGATGCCGTGTCGGTCGGTGCTGCATTCAAACCTGGATCCTCTGGAAGAGCAGAGCAGTTAAGAGCCCTACACTTAATGGTTGGGCTGTCTCTCCTGCCTCCAGTCCTGGGTTTTCTGCAAACGTTTCTTTTCTCCTATGGGACAAGTCTGAGTCAGCTAGTCTGACCTTGGGAAGTAATCACCAGAGGCCAGAAGAGGTTGTTGGATCCTCCGGAGCTAGAGTTATAGTGTACGTGAGAAGGTGCATGTTTACAGTTGGCTCTGTTTCCACCATGTGGGTCCTAGACAGAATTCGAGTCTACATTTGCTGGTAAGCCCTTTCACCTGCTGAGCCATCTCACCAGTCCTGCTGCACCCCCATCCTCCACCCCTCCTAGTGCCTTTTGAACACCTGTTTTGACTCAGATGTTTGCTATGCTCCGAAAACCATAGAGATAAGGCCCAGAGATCAGGCAAGGAGGAGAATTTCCTCCTGGGCAATGGAAAGAGAGAGGTTGGGAAAGAGCCCAGCAGGCGTTCTCGGTCAAAGTGCAGTGGAACAGACGGGTTGCTAGGGAGAGCTTTCTAGAACATCTTTCACCTTGCAATAGGAAAGATGGGTTGGAGTAGTTGAGACCAAGGAAATGTACTCAAAGGATGGTGAATTCCTGTATCTCCCTTAATTCCTTCATCTTTATCCTCTTCTGTGGCTTCTTCTTGTTAATATACAAATGTGGAGGCTGCTACAACACCGGTGAACAGACTCGTAAAACCAGGAAGCAGCAGGAAGAAAGAGGTAGAGGTTGGAGTATAGGTGACTGCCTCCTCAATCTCTCTCTCTCTCTCTCTCTCTCTCTCTCTCTCTCTCTCTCTCTCTCTCTCTCCCCTCTCTCCCCTCTTCCTTCTACCTACCCTCCCTTCATTCTCATGTATCCCAGGCAGAGGAAGACCTTGAATTCCTGATCCTCTTTCCTGTGTCCTAAGTACTGGAAACTCCAGGTATGTGCCACTGTGCCCTGGTTAAATCCTCTGTTTTCATCTGGAGACTGTATAGGATAAACATTTTATATTCTAGTGAGCTGGGTATGGTGTGTCTAGGTGACTGAATTTTTGTTGTTGCTGGTTTTTGTTGTTTTGGTCTTTCAAGACAGGGTTTCTTTCTCTGTGTAGCACTGGCTGCCCTGGAACTTGCTCTGTTCCAGGCTGGTCTCGAACTCAGAGATCCACCTGTCTCTGCCTCCCAAGTGCTGGGATTAAAGAAGCACATCACCACTGCCTGGCCATAGGCGACTGCATGTTAAAGGATATGACACTGACACATGGCATAGAAGGAATGTCGTTGGGATGGGCAGTCTTCCTGGGCCATGCAGATGATGGTAGCATCCTAGTGATGGCAGAGTGATCATCTTGGACCCTTGAAGTCTTAGCAGAGCAAAGGTCTGTCTGGCTTTTTCATAGGATGAAATCAAGATCTCTTTCCTCCTGGGTTCCTCTTAGAGCAGGAAAATCTGTCACAAAGTAGCAGAAACCATAGATAAAGCCAAAACAGGAGCTGGTGGGGAGGTGGGGAGGACAGGATGCTTGTCTCTCAGTTTTGTTTGTTTTGCTACACCCTAGACAGGATTTCTTAAAACATGGCCTTTTACCATGTCCAATATAATAATCGCTACAGTGGGACCTAGGGATGTGAAAGGAGGTGCAGTCCCCTCTGGCAACCCCAAAGTTGGCCCTGATGGAGGTTTCTCTTCTTCCACACTGTCCTCCAAGAAGCCCCCAGAGTAGCCTGCTTCCATCAGTGATGACTTCCTCTGCCTCTCAGTTTCCTCTGAGAGTTTAGACTTAGGACTCTGGTGTACGCCAGGCTATGCCATGCTGAGTCAGCTCGCTATCAGTCCTCACATAGATCACAAAGTCCTTCCTGAACTGGCCAGTCTGCCTTTCCAGACTGTTATCATTTGGCTGCCAGCAGTTCTGGCTCCATCAAAGCCAACATCTTTCTTCCTAAGGACTTTTGCCCAAGCTATTCTATCCATTTAGGACTTCCATACCATAGTCCTAATTCTTTTTAAAAATTAGAGCTCTCAGCTTTAATGTCAATTTTCAGGGAGGTGTTCTTTGAACTCCAGAATAGGCCAAGTGCCACTTATATATGTATACATGACTCCCTGCTCTTGGAGCTTGTCCCAGTTGTAATTATTAAATAATTGGTATGTATTTATCTCTCCCACTATTCTAAGTTCCCCACAGCTGGGGATGTGCCTGTTTTTTTGTTTGTTTGTTTGTTTTGTTTTGTTTTGTTTTGTTTTCTCTGATGTGCCCTAAGAACGCAACAAGGGCCTGACACTTAAGCAGAGCTCAAGAACTGTTTGTTGATGAGTGAATGTCTCCTTGAATTCTGACACTCCAGAGAGTCCCCTGGCTGTTCACTTTTCCTCCCTCCATCATCCGTCTGTCCAGCTTGGAGACAACATTACAGCTTGTAATAAGCATTGGACACAGGATGCATTGATATGGTAGAACACCATCTGGAACTGAAAGGAGAGCTCAACAAAAGACAAAGACTGTTGTCACGATTGCAGCCATCAGTGATGCCTAACTCACAAAACCTACTAACTAGAGCCCATGGCTGGAGATCTACACGAGTGCCTGGCATCTACAGCTGTACGCTCCACAGCTGCACTTACCTATGGTGTGCCGTGGTCTGAAAATATTAATGAAAACTTTTTTTTTTAAAGATTTATTTATTTATTATATGTAAGTACACTGTAGCTGTCTTCAGACACTCCAGAAGAGGGAGTCAGATCTTGTTACAGATGGTTGTGAGCCACCATGTGGTTGCTGGGATTTGAACTCCGGACCTTTGGAAGAGCAGTCGGGTGCTCTTACCTGCTGAGCCATCTCACCAGCCCTAATGAAAACTTTCAGAAATAAATAATCCATCACTCCCTCCCACCATCCCCCTGAGCCCCACCATGGGACAGAGTCTCACTATGTAGCTCTGTCTGTTCAGGAATTTGCTCTATAGACCAGGCTGGCCTCAAATTCACATAGATCCACCTGCCTTTGCATTCAGAGTGCTGAGATTAAAATTGTATGCTACCTTGCCAGGCTTGAATTCATAATTTTTAAATTGCTGTTGTGACTACATGATGAAGTTTCAAGTCATCCAGGCCATCCTCTCCTGAGTGTAAATCAAACTTCTGTCTAGTGCATTTATACTGTATGTTCTAGTCATCCAGTGATGGAGAGGAGAGGAGAGGAGAGGAGAGAGAGAAAGAGAGAGAACGAGAGAACACTTCTATTAGAGTATAATATGATGGTTGATTAGTGGTATTGATGTTAATCTCTTACTGTGCTTAACTTATAATAAATCTTTATCTCAGTGTTTATACATAGAGAAAATGTATGTAGGGGGTGGTACTCTCTGAATTTCAGATAGACACAGTCAGTAGTCATTAGTGTCAGTGGTGACAGAAGCCTGGAGACATTGCTTCACACTGCTACTGGAAGCAGTGTGAGAAACTCTCACAACCTTTTCAGGGCCTTGGCCCAGGTACAATGGGATCCTTGGCTTTGACCCAGAAAAGAATTCCAGGACTAGTCTGTATGAAGCCAAGTTCATTAAAGATATGTAAGTACAGATTTTAAGGATAAAGGTTAAGAGAAAGAGGTGCTTTGGAAAAGAATAAGTCCTACCCACATGGGCATGGTGTTCTCAAGGGAGAGGTGCAGTTAGTTGACCTGGTGTTAGCTGCATAGACCATGTTCATAGCTCTCAAGTTATGTCTCAGAGGTTGCTTAGAAACCTCTTACTGGATGTGGTGGTGCAGAACTCTTTAGTCCCAGCACTCAGGAGGTATGAAGCCAATCTGGTCTAAACACTGAATTCCAGGCTAGCTAAGACTATATGGTGAGACCCTGTCTCATTAAAATAAAATGAAATAGGAAAAAAGAAGGACAAAAGAAAAAAGGGAGGAAGAAAAGGAAAGAGAAAAGGAGCAGGAGAGGTGGCTCAGTGGGTGAAAGCACTGGCTGCTTTCCCCAAGGACCTGGGTTCAGTTCCCAGCACCTTCTTTTGGACAGCTCTTAACTGACTGTAGCTCCATCTCAAGGAGACCTGACACCCTCTTCTGGCCTCTGTAGGCACAGCACTCATGTGGCATACACTCAGAGAGCTAAAAGAGCAAAATCCAGATTATCCCTATCTGCTCAGAGAGTTTGGTACATGGAATACAAAGCATATGTCCATTAGAAAGTAAAAAAGGAAGAAAGAAAGAAAGAAAGAAAGAAAGAAAGAAAGAAAGAAAGAAAGAAAGAAAGAAAGAAAGAAAGAAAGAAAGAAAAAGAAAGAGAGAAAGAAAGAAAGAAAGAAAAAAAGAAAAAAAGAAAGGGAAAGATCTTTTTTATCTCTATGTGTATGTAGATCTGTGTACGCACACACGTGAACTTGTGTCACATCACGTGGGTAGAGGTCAGAGGACTCCTTGTGGGAGTCTTTTCTCTCTATTCATCTTCTGGGATTGCATTCAGTTTGCTGGACTTGGTAGCAGGTGCCTTTATCCACTCTGCTATCTCCCAGCCCTTTTCTCTTTGATAAGTGGAACTACAGGGTGACTCTGATGACCGCTTGGATAGATTACAACTTGATAGAATGAAAGCAGGAGCCACTGGGATTGCACAAGGAGCTAGACACCCTTTCACTAGAAAGAGAGTTTCTGGTGAGATTCCCAGAAAATTGCAGGTTTCTAGCTGGGAAGAAGTAAAGCCTTAAACAAATGTAATTGTGTTGGAATTCCTGATTTTCAGCTTCCAGCCAAGGCGCGGGGGTTCTTTCTTTCTTCTTTCTTTCTTTCTTCTTTCTTTCTTTCTTCTCTCTTTCTTTCTTTCTTTCTTTCTTTCTTTCTTTCTTTCTTTCTTTCTTCTTTCTTTCTTTCTTTCTTTCTTTCTTCTTTCTTTCTTTCTTTCTTTCTTTCTTTCTTTCTTTCTTCCTTCCTTCCTTCCTTCCTTCCTTCCTTCCTTCCTCCATTCCTTCCTTTCCATCTTTCCACAACTGACTCTGCCTTTCTGTTCTGACTCTAAATAATGGCAGATAGCTATAGAATCAGTAATATGCTTAGAGCAAGTTATTAAATTATTGATTAGTAATAAAAGCTTAGCATGTAGCCAAGCTGTCATGTAGTACAGCCTAATGAGTAAGTATCTGGATGATAAGCAGGTGTTAGGAGATAATTAAACTGTCAGTAGATAATCAATCATACATCATCTACTCGTGTCAACTGATAACCAAGGGGTTAATTTACAACCAGGATCTTGGCAGACCATGGCTAACCTAATGACTAAGGGGAGAGGACTGATAGGAGTTTTGTGTATGTTAGTTAGTAAACTCTGTAGAAATGCATGTTTAATGAGAAGTGTGAAGTCATCAGTGGGACTCAACACTTTTATGTTGTTGGTGATTGTTTGTTTGCTTGTTTGGTTGGTTGTTTTTCTGAGTCAGGGTCTCTATGTAGCGTTGGCTTTCTTGAAACTAGCTCTGTAAACCAGGCTGGCCTTAAATTCACAGAGATCCGCCTGCCTTGCTTCCCAACAGAAGGATTAAAAGCATGCATTGCCATCACTGGCTGAACTCAGACCTTTTGAGGAAATTTTTAATATTTTGTGTCTAGGTCTAGACATGGACCTGCATGGACCTAATGCTCAAAATTAAGCATCTTCGTAGGAGTAAAGATGTTCTAAAGAAGATATGATGATGTCTTCCCTTTGCCTATCAGACAGCCGAAACAATGGACTTCAAGAAATTGGAACTCCCCTTAGTCTCATGCTAATGGAAAGATATGGGGACCTTCAACAAGAGGGGAGCTTGCCCCTCAGAAAGAGATTTCACAGTTATGACAGCTTGTCAGACCACGTTGCAGGACAGACTAGTGCCCAGGCTATGATGGATCCGTGATGGGTGGGACCACACCTTGATCGGAACTATTTAGTTATATATACATCCTTGCTTTCTATTTAAACCTAAATCTTGCATCAGGACCTTGAATCTGAACTTGGGGAGGGGTTACTAGGTTTTACTTCTTTTCCCTATGTGGATGTATTGACTACATCTACTGTACTCTACACACACACTAGACAGGGTTTTTCTGTATCTCCTTGGAACTCACGTGGGTCATTCTCATGGGCTTGAGGCACTGGGGTCCTTGATATGGCTTTGCTCATGTCACTCAGGACTCATTCATCCCCCATCTATGCATGTATGCATATGCATATGTCTGTTTGTAGGTTTGAACACGTACATTGTGGAACCTATGGAGGTCAGAAGTATCAGAGTCCCTGGAAATGGTGTGATAGGTGATTGTGAGCTGACTGACGAGGGTGTTGGGAACTGAATGAGGCTCCTCTACGAGCAGTATACACTCTTTCCTGCTAGGCCATCTCTTCAGCTCCATTATCTGTTTGTTTTTCTTTAAGACAGGGTCTCTAGCCCAGCTGGCCTCAAACTCACTGTGTAGCAGAAGTAAACTTAACTCCCAATCCTTCTGCCTTCTGTACCTCCAAAGTGTTGGATTTGTAGGCAGGTATCACCAGGTCAGGCCTGATACAACTTTTAAAAGCTTTGTTTCACTTACATAACTTAAATTTTAAGAAGTTTCAATTATCATTTTAAAATATTTTAAAAAATTATTTATTATTGGGGTCTGCCATGGATGTTAGTGTTGATTTTCTCCTTCTTCCTTTTCTGTGGGTTCCGAGGCTTGAACTCAGGCCCCCAGGCTTCCATTGTAAGTGCTTTTAGCCAATGAAATACCACCTCAGGCCCTCTCCTATATATTTGCCTCAAGCTTCTACTCCTAGGATCATGTTCCAAATATTCACTTTCATACACAAACAAAAATGACTAGGAAATACAGTATACAAAAGATCTGTCTATACTCGAGGGGACAATGTCTATTTCTAATTGGCATGTAATCCCTGACAGGAAAGGACACAGACATAAATCACTAAGTCACAAGGAAGAACTAAAAAGGACTAGTAGATAACATGGTTCAGTGGGTAAAGGCAATAGCTGCCAAACCTGATGACTTGAGTTCTATCCCAGGAGCCCACATGGGGCAAGGAGAGAGCTAATTCCTTCAGGCTGCTCTCTATTCTCCACACATGCGCTGTGTTTTGTGTGCCCTCTCCATCCAATTAAAAAAAAAAATCCTGCATCCTGAGGTGCACCAGAAATGGCATTTAGAGGCTTTGGGGACCAAGTGGTATCTTGAGCCTATGAGGAATTTGGGGGGTGCCAATGTGTAGAGGGGGCTTCCGGCCTAGGGTGACCAAGATGAGCCAAGATGCTGAGCTTAAGGCTCCAGGTGCTGTCCACAGAGGCTCTAGCTGAGGACCACTCCCCAAGATGTCCCAACTCTGGATTCAAATCCATACGCACAAACCTTCCTTAATGCAAACTGCCTCTGCTTTGAAAAGGCAAAACAGCACAAGCAACAGAATCCAACAGTAGGAATAACCTTTCACTCCCCAGGATTCACTTGTGTCCAACCGTGAGGCTACCAAGACAAGGTCTGCTCCATCCTTCCTCTGACTTGTCACCACAGCATACAGCCTTCAGCATATCACACCCCAACACAGGCCTCCTCAAAAGACCAAAAGACAAAAGGATGATCTTAACCATCACTCTTAACAGTCCAAAGGTGGCAACAACAAAAATTTAAAATACTTAGTTTATCAAAGCTACAGGTATTTTCTATGGTGCTCAGGAGGTTATCACTAGGGACAATGAGGTAGAGGGTTGTAAGTTCAAGGCCAGCTGGGGCTATATGAGGAGATCATATTTCTAAATGGAACTAAATGAGGCTAGGGAGGTAGCTCAGTTGATAAAGTACACAAAAACTTGAGTTTGGTCCCCAGTATATATATATATATATAAATAAAGTCAGGCGTGAATCCTGGAAGGCAGAGAAAAGAGAATCCCCAGGGTCTCTCACCAACCAGTCTGGCTTAATCAGTAGGCCCCAGACTTCATGAGAGATCTTTTTTTTTTTTTTTTTTGAGACAGGGTTTTTCTGTATAGCCCTGGCTGTCCTGGAACTCACTTTGTAGACCAGGCTGGCCTCGACCATGAGAGATTTTATGTTCTGTATGCATTGCAATGTGCTACAACTTGTGGATTAAATGGTTCAAATTTCTCCCCTGTCAGGGTTAAGACCCCACTGCATGGCTCTTCACAGTTGGTGACTTCTGGCCTGGATGCAGGTGAAGAAAGACTCATCTTTCCTTTGGGGGCTGGCTACTAGGAATTTGACCATGCTCTAGTGAGTATGTGGACAACACAAAACAAACTTGGTTTTCTTTTCCCTTGCTTTTCCTTGTATGTGTATGTGGGAGGGAGGGGGGCGTTAAAAGGAGGGTGGTTGGGCATGGGAAGGCTAGGAGGTGTGAGCGATTGAGGTTCATGATGTGAGCTTCTCAAATAATCAATAAAAATTAATAATAAAGTTCTTAGAGGTGAGTGTGGTAGCACACACCTTTTATTCAGCACTTGGGAGGAAGATAGGGTGAGTTTGAGGCTAGTTTGGTCTACATAACAAATTCTAGGATAGCCAGGGCTATCTAGAGAGACGCTGTCTTAAAAAAAATCCTGAAAACTCTAGGTGAAACTTGACAAGCTAGTAAGGCCTGGTCCTTCATTAGGAGACCCAGTTGGGATGGCAAGGGCCCCAGAGGCCTTCCCTGAGAACATAGCACCCAAAGGAGCCACCATTTCTGGAATCTTACTGGGCACCTGTAGCCTGCAAATGCATGTCGACATTGTTTATTTTTCTCCTGGCTCTGATAAATTATCTGGCCAATGCAGCTTAAGGGAGAAAAGCTTTCTCATGGCTCAGTTTCAGGGACTGTCAGTGCATCATAACCAAGAAGGCACAGTGGTGGGACTGGCTCCTGGCCATGGTGGATGTGGTGGCTGGGTCACACTGTCTAAGCAGTCTGTGTGTGACAGCGGAGGTCATACTATCAAGCCATCTGAAAGAAGAGCCTGAGGTCCAGTCAGCATCCTGAAATCCTGCTCTGATAGCCATATATCTGGCCTGTATATAAAAGGTTCCATAACCCACCCACCCTCAATCAAAACACCACCACTAGCTGAAAAGCAAGTGTTCAGGTATAGCTTTGTGGGCCTTTTTTGTTTGTTTGTTTGTTTGTTTGTTTTGTCGAGACAGGGTTTCTCTGTGTAGCCCTGGCTGTCCTGGAACTCACTCTGTAGACCAGGCTGGCCTTGAACTCAGAAATCTGCCTGCCCCTTCAATATCCGCACCAAATTCCCGACAGTACTTACTTCTATTTTATGATTTGTGTTTTTATTAGTGTGCTCTCCATGTGCCTTTCTGTTTGCCTCTCTGGGAATAGATAGAGTCTTGCAAGTGTTCGAACTCTGAGTCTTTCCCCCTACCACACTGCCTAAGAACATGTGTCTTCTGTAAGTAAGAAAACAATAACAAGAATGGCAAACACATTTGGCCCAGGTTTCCACGGGCTAGACATTTATGTCAAACTCAGGTTTTATTATCACAAATAATGCTTGTTTACACGCAGAAAACCGTGCGGAGTGCTTCCCCTTCGACTAGCACTGCCCCAGGCGTGTTCACGGGTATTAGATGCTAATCTTCACAGCCTCCCTGTGAGGTAAGACTTGGCATGGGTAGGTAGAGGATTGCCTCATATCCATCTACATGTTTTCTTCATAGCCTTGCCATGTTTCCTTTGGCTAGAGGCCCGCTGGCTGGTGATGTGCTGTTAAGAACTCTCACTGGCCAGCAAGCAGTTGCTGTCCGTTGCTCTTGGATTCAAATCATCCAAGTCTTAGGATTTGTCCTCTGAGGAGTGAAGGGAAGAGAAGCTTTAGCTCTCTGCCGGTGAAGCACCACTTGAGTTTGCGGAGGGATGGGAGTTCCAGAGGGACCCGGTCACAAGTCTTCTCGTTTCCGAAGGATGAGTTTCATCACCTGCTCTGTAATACGGGGCTTGATCTCCGCCACTGGCACAGTGGGGTCCCATGCTCCCACCACCTTTCCGTCTGGGTCCACTAGGTACTTCCAGAAGTTCCAGGTGGGCTCCTTCCCAGAAGTCTCTAGAGAAAAAGGGGAGCAGAAGGTCAATGTGCCTCCCTATAGCCTCTCCTGGAATCCCAGTAGTGGTATAATTCTGGCACCCAGGCTTCACCTAGACTACTTAAATTAGAACCACGGAGAGCAAGACCCAGCTCTCAGCACCTTTTAAAAGCTCTCCAGTACATCCCAATGTGGGATCCAGGTTGAGAGAGGCTACTTAGCAGCCTGGCAAGCACCTTATACAGCACTATCAATCCTCCTTTACATGGTCCCCAAATAGTCACACCCCGTTCTCCAAGTCTGTTTTGTTTCGAGACAGGATTTCATGGAACTCAGGCTACCATAGTCTTGCTAGACAGTGTGGATGTGCAGCCTTGGAACGCCTTCTCCTCCTTGCTCCTTCCCAAGTGTGGGCCTGCTCTGCAGTATCCTGCTTCCAATGAAATCTTAATGGCGATTAATGGCCATGTACTGATGCAATCCAAATCACTGTTAGGGAGTGGGGCCTTTAAAGAAATTCTTGACTCTTGCTTTTGTAGAGCTCAGGTTTGTGCCATTATAAGATCTTTCCAGGTGCTTCTAAAGCACGGGCCAGATTGATCAACAGTCGCGGGAACTGGGAGAAAACTAACAGAACACGTAGGAGGGGAAGATGATGGCTTAACAAGAATGCAGAGCTAACCGGACCCAAAGGTCACAAGGGCTGCAACTGAGGAATTAAGGAATTTTGTATTTGTTTTCTTTCTTTCTTTAAAAAAAATGTGTATAAGTGTTCTGCTTGCATGGGTGTCTGTACATTATATGTGTACAGCGCCCAAGAAGGCCAGAAAAGGGCATTGGCTCCCCTGGGACTAGAGTAGCAGGTGGTTGTGAGGTATCATGTGGGGACTAGGAACCTGGGTTTGATTCTGGACAAGCAGCCAGTGCTCTTAACCTCTGAGCTATCTCTCTAATCTCAGAATTCCACTTAAAAAAAGATTTATTAATTATATATATATTGGTGTTCTGCCTCCCTCTCTCTCTCTCTCTCTCTCTCTCTCTCTCTCTCTGTGTGTGTGTGTGTGTGTGTGTGTGTGTGTGTGTGTGTGTGTATGTGTGAGATCCCCTGGAATTGGAGTAACATGTGAGCTGCTAAGTGGATGCTGGGAATTGAACCCAGGTCCTTTGGAAGAACAGCCAGTGCTCTTAACCAGTAAGCCAACTCTTTAGGCTCCAGAATCCCACTTTTTAATAAGCAGTCTCAAAACATCAAATGTTTGACCTTAGTGAACCAAGCCTGCTTCTTACATAGATAGCCAGTCTGAAGAAGAGATAACCTTCAGGGCAGTGGTGGCACATGCCTTTAATCCTCTCACTTGGGAGGCAAGGCGGTAAGATCTCTGTGAGTTCCAGGACACCCTGGTCTACAGAGTGAGTTCCAGGATAGCCAGGGCTGTTAAAGAGAAAATCCTTGTCTTGAAAAATGAAGGAGGGAGGGAGGGAGGGAGGGAGAGAGGGAGAGAAAGAGAAAGAGAGAGAGAGAGAGAGAGAGAGAGAGAGAGAGAGAGAGAGAACTTATATTGTAAAACTTACTCCTTAAAATGAGCTACCTGCCTAACCTTCCAGATAGTGCTGTACAGATGTCCCACCTGTTAAGACCTAAACAGTCAGAGCATAGTGACATTGAAACACTGCCTGAATGTCCACGAGCCCCACTCCCCACACACATAAAAGCAGCCCCTTAGATCACCTCTGAACAGTTTTTCTACTGTCTTAATCTGTTGCAGACAGACCATGGGATACCTAACCAACTCTACTGCCTCTTTCTGCCCTGATGAACTCATTCACAGCCCACACATCTTGCCTGTCTCTGGTATTCCAGGCATGGCAATTTAGCTGATCTTTTCAGCTTAAGAGAAGGTTTTCCTTTAACATTGAGGCTTTGACTCAGAACAAGAGACTCCCAGTCGCCTTGATCAGCCTTCTCCAGGTGTGTGATGTCCCGTGCTCATGCCTTGTTTTTTCTATTCGAATCTATAAGCTCAACTAGTGACAAAGGCACGATGACCTGTCTCATTCCAGGAGCCCCTGTGAGTGAAGACAAGATCTCGGGAAAGTGCTAGGGTGAGAAAGTATGGCTTCCTTCGCTTTCCTCCGAGGATCAGGAAGAGAAAGGTAACCCACCCAGCTACCAGCTTCTGCTGCCAAGGAGGGAAGGTGAGGGGGAGAAGGGACAAGACTCACGGGTTAGGTACTTGAAGGCAGGGTGGGCACCAGTGCCAGTGACTGCGATCTTGCTAAACATGGGAAAAGAGACACTGTAGGTGCGGCGGGCAAAGTTCTCAATCTCCCTGTTGGTGTCTGGTTCCTGTTGGCCAAACTGGTTGCAAGGGAAGGCAAGCACATTAAAATGATGGGGGCCCAGGTCCCGCTGCAGCTGCTGCAAGGCTCGGTAGTTCTGGTCTGTGAAGCCACATTCGCTAGCTACGTTCACCACCAGGGAAACCTGCATGGCAAAATCGAACAAAGAAAAAGAAAGCTCAGAGCCACATACAATCCAGCAAAAAGGCATGCTTTTGTATCTGTTCTGGTGTGTTCACATAGGTGACTCCTTCACACAGGCAAGAATACCATGTATATATAGATGTAAATAAGTGTGTAATGTTCATATAAACACACCCACACATAAAAGCAGGCACATAGGGGTCTAGACACATGTACACACATACATGAATATCTGTGACTGTATGCACACAATTCACCTAAATTAATATGCACATGCTCTATGATCCAAACCTGCACTAGCTAGTAGTACACATATCCACAAATACACATAGCACATTCACAGAGAGGCATGCGCACAGGGAGTACAGGTCAGTAGGTGATCTTTTGGAGGAGACAGGTACGCTTGGGTTCAGTTTGTTCGGATCAGCTGGATAATTCAGATTTTCCAGATGAGTTCCTTCCTAGAAGTTTCTAAAGACAAAGGAAGCAGAGCTGTGTGTCCCTCTGTACCCTTCCCTGGAAGAAGCTGCCAGCACATGGATACACAGATAGAATGACTACCCCCTAGGACAATCCCTTTTGATTTGCTCCCTTCCAGCAAACAAATGCTTAGAGTTTGATAGCTGAGCCCTAATTTTTGTAAAGGTTTTAGGCAATAAATTCAAAGCCAGCCGATGGAACTGAGTTATAATGTACTTAGAATGTTGGCAGGAAGGCCACATTTCCAGCTTCTACTCTGTATTATTAAAAGATTAAAAATCCTTTGCCTGTGTGCCCTAGCCCTATCTCCATGGCTGCTTTTGAGACAAGTTGGGGATAATATCATCTGGCTACCCAAACTAGATCATTTCCCGGGGTCAGTCTGGCACGCTGGACACAAATTGCTCAAGCTAGTCTCAGATTCAGCGCTACTAAAATTATGGGTCTTCACCTTGGGGAGCTGCCCTGTTTATTGTAGAGTTCTGGCGTCCTCCTAGCCTGAACTGACTAGATGCCTAGGCTTGATGACCAAGAGTAGTTCCCCATGGCGGTCTGTGGCACATACCTGTAATCCTAGCTCTAAGGAGCTGAGGCAGCAGAATTTCAAAGTGGAGGCCAGCCTAGACAGTAAGACTGTCTCTTAAAAAGAAAAGAAAAAAGAAGCAAAGCAAGGAAAAAATGTTGCATGCCTTTGATTCCTGCATGTAGCAGGCAGAGACAGAGTCAAGTGAATCTCTATGAGTTCAAGACCAGCCTGGCCAACTTGAGCTCATTACCTCACATAGCCGTAGCTGGCCTGCGACTTGCTATGTTGACCAGATTGGCTTTGAACTCACAAATATCTGCTTGCTTCTGCCACCCAAGTGCTAGGATTAATTGTGTGTAGGCTAATTCTATATCCTATACCTTTTAGTATTTTTAAAGCTTTTTTGTTTTGTTTATTTATTTATTTATTTTTGAGACAGGTTTTCTGTGTGTAAGAGCCCTGAGTGTTCTGGAAGATTCTGTAGATCAGACTGGCCTGTAATTCAGAGATCTCCCTGCTTCTGCTTCCCAAGTGCCGGGATTAAAGGCATGCACCACACACCCGGCCTTTTTTTAAAGCTCTCATTGCTATTGGGATTGGCTGGTTCAGTTTTCAGTGCCTTATTTATTGTCTCTTCTCCCTATAAACTTGATTAAAACATGAACGTGTTTTAATCACCATCTGTCTACCTTCATTACAGGCCTTCCCTGACTAGTAAATGGCCTTGCTCTTTGCTGCCGTTTGTCTGGAGTCTTGGATGCTGTCATTGACAAGACCTGTCATCCATACAGAGCGCCTAAAGCTTACCTAATGTTTCTACACTGTTTTCTCTCTTGAAACTTACAGCACACTGGTCAGGGCAAGGACTCTCAGTGTAATCGAGAACAACAAGGCTATTGAGAATAGTTTTGCCCCTAAAGATACTCTTGCTTGCAAGAAAAGCCTACTGAACCATCCAACTCTGGATGATGGGGTCACAAGTCAGTTAGTGTTCAATAGCAGTCTTCACACCAGGATCTCCAACTCCAACTCAAGAGACAAAAGGTTCTTTGAAGGATTTTTAAAAATTAATTAATTACCTTTTTTTTTTTTTTTTTTTTTTTAAAGATAGGGTCTCACCATGTAGCCCTGGCTTTCTGGATCGCCCAATGTAGATAGACACTAAATTGGTCTTGAACTCACAGACTCTCTTCCTTCAGCATGCTGGGATTAAAGGTGTGTGCTACCATGCTCCTCTCTTGAGAAGATTCTTCATCGCACCAGAGTCTCTGAACTTTACAGTTCAAAGTCTCCCTGGCAGTCAGCCTCATCTAACACCGGTTAGTCTAGCAGTTTGTATCTCTCAAGTACCCGCTGCTGAAATCCCTGGTCCACCCTGACCTTTCTTGTTGTTTTGCTTCTGTGTCTGGACTTGGCCAGCTCTCTCTGTCTGGATTGATCTGTCTTGCTCAAGTTTTATTTAAAAGACCCAATCCTGACACACTTCCTTCTTACTGTGATTCGCCTAGTGAGTAGGGCAGGCCCATTAGCAACTCCATCACAACTGCCCTCTAAGGGGTGGGTCTTAGGAGGATCAAGGATGGGAAGGGTGTATAGGGGGTTCTCTTACAACTTGGATTGCTTTCCACTGTTGTATCTTTGCTCTCAGGGCCTGAGGGTGGATTCTAAGAATCATGAAAAGGTCCATTTTTGATGGTCACTCCCTCCACTGCACATTTGTCTCTCTGCGTTCTCATTGGACCCACTGTTACAGGAGCAGAAGCTGGACTGGACCGGCAAAGGGCCATAAAGGCTAGGGTTTCTTTTCCACTTGGGAGAGGCAAAGCGGAGAGCGGAGGGCATTCACCTTCCGGGTGAGATCCTGAGCCTCGCAGAGCGCAGTCAGCGCGGGTGGCTCCTAAGCTGTGCCACGTAGCCGCAGGCCTGAGTGGGCAAGGGTTTGGGAGCGCCGGTTGCACCGATCTCGCGGCTGGGATGAGCAGGGTGGTGTCCGAGCTGTGGCACACCCGAGAGTAGCATCCCCACGGAGCCCCTCCCTCCCCTCCGCGCCAGGCCCGCAAGGAATCGTCACTCACCGAGCCACGGTACTTCTCCAGCGACACCAGCTTGCCCCGGATGTTGACCGCCTTGAAGTCGTAGAAGTCCTGCTCGGATTGCGCGCAGGCCGCGGCCCACAGGAGCAGCCACGCCGTCGCCACAGCTGCAACCATGGTTCACTCCCGAGGTGGCGACTTGGCGAGGGCAAAGACAAGGCGGAGGGGACCCCGCCGTGTGGGGCGGGAGGAGGCGGCCCGCTGGGCAGGACGCGCCCCCTTCTCAGTCGTCTCTGCAGGCGCAGAGTCCCGGCTCTGGACCTCAGTTTCCCTAGCTGCTCTGCGCTGGTTAGCTTCAGATCGCAGGATCCTGTTTTCTTGAGGCTGAGACCAAAATTCGCTCAAACTCAAGCTCAGGGCGCAGAGACTTAATAGGGAGATAGCGGAGAAAAATCTGTGAGGATTAGCTTCTAGTGCCTGGCCTTAGGCGGATCGCTCCACCACTCTGAGCCCCAGTTTCTTTACGGGAATATTACCTAGTGTAGAATTGGGAGTACTGGACTGTAACGGGAAAGTGCTGGAAAACAATTTGATAGCTGAACGATGCGTACAAACTTTAGGTTAATGGATGTAGTGTTTCCCCAAAGTCAGACAAGTGTGGGAGACAAGTCTGCTGCGGTTTGGATTCCAGCAGTGCATGGGGGTTAGGAGAGCTTGCCTATCTAGTCAGTCACTGGATTATTGCCTCCTTACTGGAGGTGCAGCAGGAGCCAAGAAGGCCCGGTATCTCCAGCAGCTGACAGTTAAAAGCTCTTTGTGGACACAAACGTGGGTAGCAGCTGCAATCTCAAGTTAGTGACAAGAGATCTCAATAGCAAGCTACAGCGTTTCCCAGGCGCAGAAAAACGTCTATGACACCCATAAAGGGCCAAGCATCCGGTGGCGACTTAGTATGAGTTAACACACATTTGGAGTACCTGTTCTATGCCAAGTTCAGCTCTAGCCCCCCACCCCCCACCCCCCACCCCCCACCCCCACCCCCCGTGCAGTGAGGGAAAACATGTGGGCTTCCTATTCAGAGGGAGATAGGACACTAAAAATTTTACAGTTAACTCCAAAACTACAGTTGTGGCCGGTACAGTACCACCTAATAAAGTCGAGGTTGTGTGTGGGCAAACGAAAGGAGGTTTGAACTGAACTCTTGACAAATGAATAGAAATTATTCAGGTAAAAGCAGAAAGTTGTACAAGGCCTCCTGGGAGAGTGAAACATGATACAATGGGCAACAAAGACTAGTTTGGCTGACATGAAAGTACGCTTGGGGGTGGGGGAGGGGAGGTAGTCGTGAGGCCACACAGCCTCCGAGGGCCACAATAAAGTTTACAGGCTTGCCCTACATGATAGCCAATGTCTTTAATCCCAGCATTTGGAGGACAGAGGCGGGCAGATCTCTGAGTTAGTGGGCAACCTGGTCTATATAGTACCAGGCCAGCTGTGTGTGACTTAATAGGGAGACATCGTATTAAAAAAAATTACAAGCCTTAAACTAAGAAATAAAGTTTTGGGTTTTTTTTGTTGTTGTTGTTGTTTGTTACTATTAGCTAAAGCATCTTAGTGAGGCCCACATATAGCAGATAGATCCCTCTGGCTTTTTTGTGGTACTCAGACAGGAAAAGGCAGGAGCAGATGCTGGAAAGAAGAGACCGAGGAGCTTTAAGGTCCGGTGATGATCACAGCAGAGAACATAGTGGGAGAGGAATGGGAGTTAAAGTTGGGCAGGTTTAGTGAAGGCTTGGGGGGGGGGCGGGGGGGGGGAGCAGTGAGGGGAGGGGTTGGCTGCTTGGATTAAGAAGGGGTGAGGCAGATGAGCCTGGGGGAGTCTTCAGGGCCAGCTGGGGAAAGGCTATGAGTGCCACATCACAAGGCTAGCAGAGTTGTTTGTACACAAGGTGACATGGTATGATCTGAACTCCCAGCCCTCAGATTTCAGAGTATGCTATCTTTCTCCACCACCAACATGGCTTCTCTCTGCAGGAGCAGACTACTTGGCCAGTAGAGGTGGGGTACAGGACAAAGGTGCTCCAGGCAAGGTGAAGGCCTAAGCAAGCTTCCCTACCCTTCTGCCTCCTTATCTTTTGGGCGTCGTGAGGCTTAAGATGGTCTTGTTAGCGTAAGCAGTGAAGCTGACAGTAATGTATAGTTGTCCATTTCCACAGCTGCCTTGCCCTCCAAGGAAAGCCCATGTCTGGATCCTCCCTGTGACCTTTCTTCGTACACAAGATACTCAGTAAATGTTTATTTTTTTGTAAAGTTCCTGGTGACTTCTGCTCTGTGTTCACGCTAGAATTGATATGTGAGGCTGATGACGTTAGCCAACAGAATATAATCCTTAACTTTATTTTCAGCCTGCTACATAGTTCTGGTGTTTTTAAGGAAGCATAGTTATTTCTGGGTGGCACAGTTAACAACTGGAAGACTCAAAGACAGAGGCAAATCGCACTAAATCTCAGAGGAGCACTTGAAAGGGTTGGAGGCTTGCTGTGGGATCCCTAGCTCTCTTCTTTCCTACAATAAAGTTCAAAGACGTTATTCATGGCCATTTAAGATGCTCAATTTGTTCATCAGACTCTTGAGTATCTAATGCAGAACTATTTTAAGAGCTTTTAATATAGTGAAAAAATAAAATAAAAATATTGAATTTACATTCCTGTAGGAGGAGAAAAGACTAAAAACTAAGACATATAATAGAAACCCTGTAGCACTTTACAGAATGAGAACAGGGCAGGAAGGAAGAGGTGTCACCATCTTGCATGTTGCCTTGTCCCCGGTGGCTCAAGGTGGCAAGGGACTGAAGAAAGGACAGACACACAAACACACACAATGAACTTGTTTGTTTATTTATTTATTTATTTATTTATTATATGTAAGTACACTGTAGCTGTCTTCAGACATTCAGAAGAGGGAGTCAGATCTCATTACGGATGGTTGTGAGCCACCATGTGGTTGCTGAGATTTGAACTCCTGACCTTCGGAGGAGCAGTTGGCTGCTCTTACCCACTGAGTCATCTCACCAACCCGGTAGTGGGGTTTTAACACTACTGTTATCACTGCAACCTGCAACCACACTCTGCCTGTTAGGTACAGCACAGGGGAAGGGTTAATCAGTTTCTGAGGCCTCTGCAGGTGAATAGTCTCAGGCTGTCAATATCCTGGAGGAGGAAGCTACATCTTTGACACACACTGGTCAATCGGTCATAAACACTCATACTCAAGTCTTCTGAAGAAAACTGCCATCCCTCTTGAGCCTGACCCATAAGTAACGGCTTTGCCAATTTCCCATGGGCCAATTGGTCTGAATCCTCAACAGGCCTTGCTCATGCCAAAATACCCTCACTCAAGATTTCACTCATTCAGGGTATATGTATGTCTTAGTTAGGGTTTTACTGCTATGAACAGACACCGTGACCAAGGCAAGTCTTTTTTTTTTTTTTTAAGATTTATTTATTATTTTATGTAAGTACACTGTAGCTGTCTTCAGACACACCAGAAGAGGGAGTCAGATCTTGTTACGGATGGTTGTGAGCCACCATGTGGTTGCTGGGATTTGAACTCTGGACCTTCGGAAGAGCAGTCGGGTGCTCTTACCCACTGAGCCATCTCACCAGCCCCGGCAAGTCTTATAATAATAAAAAAAATCATTTAATTGGGGCTGGCTTACAGGTTCAGAGGTTCAGTCCATTATCATCAAGGTGGGAGCATGGCAGCATCCAGAAAGGCATGGCGCAGAGCTGAGAGTTCTATGTCTTCATCCAAAGGCTGCTAGTGGAAGACTGACTTCCAGGCAACTAGGGTGAGAGTATTAAGCCCACACCCACAGTGACACACCTATTCCAACAAGGCCACACCTCCAAATGGTGCCACTCCCTGGTCCAAGAATATACAAACCATCACATTCCACTCCCTGGCATCCATAGACTTGTTCAAACACATGAGTCTATAGGGGACATACTTAAACATAGCATAATGAAAAATGCATTTAGTCCAACTTTCAAAGTCCTCATAGTCTATAGCAGTCACAACAAAGTTAAAAGTCCAAAGTTCAAGGTCTCTTCTGAGATTCACTTAAATGAATTCAAATCACTTAACTGTAATCCCCAAAAAGACAGGAAACCAGCCTGGCAAACTCCAAACTCTACATCTCCATGGCTGATGTCAAAGCAGTCTTCAGATCTCCACTCCTTTTTCATTTTTGTTGACTGCAACAAACTGCTTTCTCCTGGGCTGGTTCCACTTGCTGTTAGCAGCTTTCCTCAGCATGTATCCCATGGCTCTGGCATCTTTAACATCTTTGAGTCTCCAAGGCAATTTCAATGTTACAGCTTCTTGTTTCAGTGTCTGGGATTCCACTTGACCTTTTGGACTCCTCCTAAGGGCTGGCATCACTTCTCCAGCTCTGCCCTCTGTAGCACTCTAAGTTCAGGTTGATCCACTCCACTATGGCTGCAGTTCTTGGTGATCATCTCATTGTACTGACATCTCCAATACACTGGGGTATTCCACTCCAACTAGGCTTCACCAATAGTATCTCATATGCTCTCTTCATGGTGCCAAGCCTCAAATCCTTTGCATGACCCCTTCAGTCCTAGGCCATCAACTACAGCTGAGGCTACACCTTCTCCAATGGCCTTCCATGACCTCTCACAGTGCCAAGACTCGGCTGTTCTTTATGACACCTTCATGCCTTCAAAACCAGTACCACCTGGGTGACTCTTACACATAACCAAGTCCAGCAGCAGCACGAGGTACAATCTTGGCTATCTCTGGAACACAGCTTCTTTGAGCTCCTAGAAAACAATTCCCAGAAGATTTCACCTCAGTGATGCTGGTCTCTTCTTAATCACTGCTAATTTCTTAGCTTCAGCTAACCAGCTTCAATTGTCCCAGTAGTTCCTTCCATTCTTAACTCTAGAGCCAGAGCACATGGCTGAAGCTGCTGAGTTCTGTTCCTTGCAGGGACTAGAACATGACCCCCTTGTACTATTACATTGTCACTGGATTTCTGATTTCCAAATCCTTCACTGCCTAAGCTTGGCTGTCCTGGATCTTGCTCTGTAGTTTGACCTTGAACACAGAGATGAGCATGCCTGTCTCCTGGGATTAAAGGTGTGTACCACCATGCCTGGATCTAAATTTAGCTGGGTAGGATCTTGCCCCAAGGTCCCACTCCCTTAATCTGTTATCTCCTAGAAATCAGGATTTTGCTCCATTTTAGTTCCTGGTACCCTTTAATACTCAAACCATATATTTTATATTTTTCCTTTCTAAGCTTGCTATGCTTGTTCAAACTTCTCTTCATAAGACTTAACCATGGGATAGCACTGAAAATGTAATTGAGGAAAATACGTAATAAAAAAAATATTAAAAAAAAAAAGACTTAACCAGAGAACAAAGTCTCTGCTGGGCTTTTTGAAATTTCCTTTGTCAATGCAATTAATCTGAGTCTCTTCATCTCAGCCTCAGGCAGACTTTTCAGACAAGGGCAAAAAGTAGCCACATTCTTCACCAAAATACCACAAAAACAGTCTTTATGCCACATTCTGAAATTCTTCTCCTTTGAAATCTCTTGGGCCAGGTCAACACAGTTCAAATTACTCACAGCAACAAAATCTTCCATATTCCTACTGTGATGACCCATTAAGCCCCATTTAAAGCATTCCACTGCTTTCCAAATCTAAAGTCCCAAAATCCACATTCTTTCAAGTAAAAGCATGGTCAGGCCTATCACAGCAATACCCCAGTCCCGGTACCAACTTCTGTCATGGGTCTCTAGAGCCACAGAACTCATGGGTAGTCTCTATATAGTAAAAGAATTTGTTGATGACTTACAGTCTGTAGTCCAACTCCCAACAATGGTCAGCAGCAGCTGTGAATGGAAGTCCAAGAATCCAGCAGTTGCTCAGTCCAACAGGGCAAGGAATTGAAGGAGAGAGAGACTTCCTTTTTCCAAAGTCCTTATGTAGGTCTCCAGCAGAAGGTGTAGCCCTGATTAAAGATGTGTATCACACCTTTAATCCCAGATGACCTTGAATTTGGAGATTTCCCTGTCTTAATCTGGAATTCATAGCCACTATGCCTCAAGATCTCCATACCAAGATCCAGGTCAGAAACTTCTATCTCTCAGCCTCCAGATTAGGATCACCTGTGAGCCTTCCAATTCTGGATTGTAGTTCATTCCAGATATAGTCAAGTTGACCACCAGGAATAGCCACTACAATGTCCTTTTTCTGTTATTAGTTTATGTGTGCATTGGTAAGAGTTCTCTAGAGGAACAAAACTGATTGAATATATGTATATGTATATATATATATGTGTGTGTGTGTGTGTGTGTGTGTGTGTGTGTGTGTGTGTATATGTATACACACACACAAATATGATTTATTATAATGGCTTACAGGCTGTGATCCAGCTAGTCCAATGATGGTTGGCTCCCAATGGAAGGTCTAAGAGTCCAGTAGTCAGTATTTGCCAGAATCCTGAAGAAGTAGGCTCTAATGCTGATGAAGGAATGGACTTGTCAGTGAGAGTGGCAGCAGTCAGGCAAAAGCAATAAACTTTCTTCTCCTGTGTTGTTTATAAAGATGTCAGCAAAAGATATAGCCCAGATTAAGGGTGGATCTTCCCACTTGAAAAGATCCAGATTAAAAGTGGTTCTTCTCATTTCAGATGATTTAATTAAGAAACAAAAATCATAGTGGTTATGAATCCCAGGAGACTAAAGAAAGGAAATCTCTGAGTTCAAGGTCATCTGGGACAAAGCAAGTTCCATATCCAGGCGTGGTGGTATACGCCTTTATTCTGGGCCACACATTCTGCTGGCGACCTATATAAGAACCTTGGAAGAAGGAAGATACACTCTTCTTCTCCTGCTTGCCTTGTGGGACTGAGCAACTGCTGGGTCCTTGGACTTCCATTCACAGCTGCTGCTGACCATTGTTGGGGAGACAGGCTACAGACTGTAAGTCATCAACAAATACCCTTTCTATATAGAGACTACTCATAAGTTCTGTGACTCTAGAGAACCCTGACTAATACAGAAGTTGGTACCAGGAGTGAAGTGGTTCTAGAGGTGCAGAAGGTTCTAGAGGTGCAGAAGTATAAAGATGAATCTTTTAAGAATCTGGAGTTGGTTTAATAATCCACCAGCACCTTCAACTACTGAAACTTCTCCAGATACTCTCTCTCCTCGGAGAATATTGAAGGCCCGCAGTGGAAACTATATTTCAAACTTAAAGGAGCTAATGCCTTTGATTATCTTGATCAATCAATTGTAACTGGCGATGAATTAGGTGACCCAGTGAACAAAACTTTCTACAAGTTGGGGGGGGGGGGATCCGAAAATGAGTTTGCTGGCTCGTTGCTCTTAGTATCTCTGGAAAAAGTCATGAAGGAAAAGAATGAGTTGTATGATAAAATTGAACAGCTCCAGATGCAAGTAAACAATCTAAAGGTTTCTAAGTGTGTCCTTGAAGAGAATCTTCTCTCTAGCAGCCATAGAGCTCGAATTGCAGGAAATCAAACTGCAGTCCTCATTATAAGGTTGGCTGACTCACATCAAAAATTCAAATTTCAGCCTCAGACAGTGTCAGTAGTTAAAGTAAGAGCATTGATTGGCAAAGAATGAATCCTGTGACTTGGGGTGGGAATGTCTGGGAGGACCCTGTTGAAGCTGAGAATTTTGAGTCTTTAGATTCTCAAGGGTTTACCCCACCTGAAGGAGTAGTGCCTTCAGCCCCACCCCTTGAAATAATGCCTTTTTCACATGACAAAATTAATCCCTCAGAGTTTGATAAACCAGTAGTTACTTTCTCTGAAGAAAATGCCAGACAAGACAATACTGATGTTTCTCAAGTCCCATCAATAGTTTCTTCTAGTTTCTTCTATAACCAGACTCAAGGCCAAGCAGGCCCCAGGAGGGGAGGTAGAAAGTGTAGTCCATGAGGAAATGAGCTACACTACTAAGGAGCTTAATGAGTTTACTAATTCATTCAAGCAGAACTCTGGGGAATATGTGTGGGAATGGATTTTTAAGGGTGCGGGACAATGGTGGAAGGAACATAAAACTAGATCAGGCTGAGTTTATTGACATGGGCCCTCTGAGTGGAGAGTCTAGGTTTAATATGGAAGCTCACAGAGATAAAAAGGTGTCAGAAGTTTGTTTGAATGGTTGGCTGAAGCATTTATCAAAAGATGGCCCACTGAAAGGAGCTGGAGATGCCTGATATCCCTTGGCTTAGTGTTAAGGAAGGGATTTTAAGGATCAGGGAAATTGCGATGCTAGAGTGGATAAGTTGTATAAAACCTAATTCACAATGGGAAGGCCCAGAAGATATGGCCTTCATAAATCCTATAAGACGCAAACTGGTGAGAGGGGCACCAGCACATTTGAAGAGTTTTGTTCTTGCCCTTTTCCTTGTGCCAGACCTTAGGGTTGGAGATGCTGCTGCTCAATTAGATGAATTAAATTCAATGGGTTTAATTGGACCCTAAGGTAACAAGGGCCAGGTGGCACCATTGAACCACCAGAGACAAGGTGATTGTAGTTATTATAATGGACAGCGTAGACACAACAACATTTATAATGACATAGCCTGTAATGATCAGCACAGGAGAGGTGAAATTTATAATGGCATGACTTGTTCAGTCCTTTGGTACTGGCTAAACAATCATGGTGTTTTCAGGCATGAAATAGATAGGAAGCATATCTGTTTGATCTGTATAAGCAGAAAAATTCTCAAACAAATGAAAGAAAGGCTACATTGGATGGTGACAAAAGGCAATCTCGGCCAGTGAATCAATTTCCAGACTTGAGCCAGTTTACAGACCCAGTGCCAGTTGAATGAAGGTGTGGCCAGGTTCCTCTGGGGAAGGATCTTGATAAGACACCTAAAAGTTTTGCTGTTAGCCTTTTTCCAGTTCTTCTCCAGAGGGACTTACAGCCTTTTACCAGCGTAGAGGAAATATAGAATGGGTAGTAGAGGAAGGTAGTTATAAATACCAGCTAAGGCCACATAACCAGTTGCAGAAACAGGATTGTAAAGTACTATGAATACTTCTGTTTTATTTTGTTACAAACACATTTGTCTTTCTTTTAATTTCTTTAACATCAATTGATATTTAAGTTGAGATACTAAAAGAATGTTCCCAGGGACATTGCCCCATTGTAAATTAGCATTACATGATAAATTGAGGAAAGAAAATAAATATCTATATAAGCATAGTCTTAACAGAATATTAATAGAAAACTCATTCAATTATAATCCTTATTTCTGCAATCAAACACCTGGCCTCATCAGGTATTTATAATCTTCCTCTACTATCCATTCTGTATTCCCTTCACACTCAGCTAGCTCCTCATTCTTGCGCGCGAGCGACATGGCAGCAAGAATGACCTGCAACAGGATCCTTCTGCACATGTTTATTGGGAGAGCTTGATTGCAGAGGCAAAAAGACCCCAAGCCCAGAACTGGTGCTGCTTATATAGGCCTAGGAGAGGCGTGTCTCACACCCGGATTGGTTGTGCTTGGGTTATGCTTATCACCTCATTTGCATGCCTATATCTGATTGGTTAACTTCTCTCTCATCTGATTGGTTAACTTCTCTCTCATCTGATTGGTTAATTTTGGTTAATTCTCAAAACCTCATCTTGGCAAAAGAACTTTACTGCCTATGTATGT